>NC_064835.1:57598787-57901818 GCF_024166365.1 Elephas maximus indicus
AATGACACAGGAAGCACCAAAAGAAGATGAAAGGACTACAGAGTCACTGTACCAAAAAGAACTGGTGGACACTCAAACATTTCAGGGGGTAACATATGATCAAGAACAGATGGTACTAAAGGAAGAAGTCCAAGCTACACTGAAGGCATTGGTGAAAAACAAGCCTCCAGGAATTGACAGAACATCAATTGAAATGTTTCAAAAAATGGGTGCAGCCCTGGAAGTGCTCACTCCTCTATGCCAAGAAATTTGGAAGACAGCTACCTGGACAACTGACTGGAAGAGATCCATATACATGCCTATTCCAAAGAAAGGTAGTCCAACAGGATTCAGAAGTTATTGAACAATATCATGAATATCACACACAAGTAAGTTTTTGCTGAAGATTATTCCCAAGCAGTTGTTGCAGTTCACCGACAGTGAACCGCAAGAAATTCAAGCTGGATTCAGAAGATGTATAACAAGGATTTTTTGCTGATATCAGATGGATTCCAGCTGAAAACAGAGAATACCAGAAAGATGTTTACCTGTGTTTTATTGACTGTGCAAAGGTGTTCGACACCCATGGAAGCAGCAGTCAAGAAATCAAAAGACACATTGCATTGTGCAAATCTGCTGCAAAAGACCTCTTTAAAGTGTTGAAAAGCAAAGATGTCACACTGAAGACTAAAGCGGGCCTAATGTAACCCATGGTGTTTTCAGTCACCTCCTACGCCTGTGAAAGCTGGACGATAACTAAGGAAGACGGAAGAATTGATGCCTTTGAATTGTGGTGTTGGTGAAGAATACTGAATGTGCCCTGGATTGCCAAAAGAAGTAACAAATTTATCTTGGAAGAAGTACAGCAAGAATGCTGCTTAGAAGCAAGAATAGAGAGACTACATCTCATATACTTTGGATATGTCATCGGGAAGGATCAGTCCCAGGAGAAGGACACCATGCTTTGTAGAGGGTCAGCAAAAGAGAGGAAGACTCTCAATGAGTTGGATTGACACCGTGGCTGCAACAATGGGCTCGAGCATAATAACTATTTTGAGGATGTCTTTTTTTTTTTAGGACTGGACAGTGTTTCCTTATGCTGTACACAGTGTAGATATGAGTAGGAACTGACTCGAGAACACCTAACAACAATACATGGAATTTTGTTTCATCTTCATAGGCTTTTCAGGAGTGAGAAATATACATATATGTAACTTGGCTTATGTATCTTTTTGATAATGTGAAAATATATGTAACAATACATATGCTATCTCAATGATTTCTACATGTAGTTTCAGTGCGCTCATTCTCACTATCCTTTTCTAAATCACTTCGCTATCACTACATAAATGTAATGCCCTCTAAGTGTAAACAGTCCCTTCCACCCTCCCCCACAGGTAACCACTAATAATTTTTTGTTTCTATATCTTTATTTTATATAAGTGAGATAATACAGTATTTGTCCTTTTGCTGCTGACTTATTTTGCTCAGGATGATGTTTTCAAGGTGCAGCCATATTGTGGCATGCATCAGGATTTCATTTCTCTTTATGACCTAGTAATATTCCATTATATGTATCAATATCACATTTTGTTTTTCCATTTATCTAGTGATGGCTGTTTAGACTGTTTCCTCCTTTTGGCTCTTGTGAAAAGTGCTGCAACTTGACTTTTTTTTTTTAAATCAAAACAGTGATTTATTTTCTTTACAACATTTATGTTTTTTAAGCAGTGTTATTAAAATGAAGAATTTTGCAACAGAAAGAGCACTAGGGTGGAAAACAAAGTAACTTGACCCCAATAAGTGTAATAATAGCTAATAGTTTTGAAGCGCTTAATATTCTCCAAGCATGATGCTAAACACACTTTATGGATTATCTCATTCAATCATCACAGCAATCGTGTTGCATTAGGTGCCTGTAGAATTTAGCTACTTTTTACAGAGAAAGAAACTCAGGTTATGAAAGAATAAATGATTTACTGAAGATTCCATAGCTAATAAATAGCAAATGAGCTACAGTTTGACACTAAAGACTATTTTTTCACGTGTGCAACACATTTCTTCATTTATTGTGGGCTTTGTAACCTAGCATGGATTAGGAAATATTCTTTTAGGACATTTCCAGCAATAGATAAATATGCCTTTAAAGAGGAAACCAGGCAAACAGGTATAAAGCCAAAAAATAAAATGGCAACAGATAAAGAAAAATGAGGGGAGAGAAGGGCAACCAGCCTTAGAGCCAGATGAGAGGATCAGAGGGGATTCCCCTTTTCCTAAGAAAGCTGTAGAAACAGTGACTACTAGGAAAACTGAAAAGACAATGAGTCGAAAAAAATTAAAATTAAATTAGATCACAGATACAAGGGTTCTCTGATCTCTTGAACTATGTCCAGCGCTGCTTGTTCCTACCTCTGTTAGTTTCTGCAAAAAGGCAAAAAGGTGACAGTCTTTGTACAATGAGAGTAGGCAACGTACTTCTGTAATCACAGGAGAAATTATACGTCCAGCACTAGTCTGAGCTGCTTTCCACACACCACTGATGCTCAGTGTAATTTTGTAATTAAATCAGATGCTTTTTTCCACTTACAAAACCATATTAAAGAAAATATAATGTATCACATTAATCATGTCATTTTACTTGAGAAATCATTAGGGGTTCTTCTGCATAATCAAAGCCACTAAATAATCTAAAAACATAAATGCTATTAAGAGAGAATAAATGGAACTCTCCCATGGGTTAACAGTTCAATTAAAATGGATATGCTTCATCAGCACCTGCGATTTGTAGGACAGGTAGATTAGGTAACATCATCTATAAGGCAGTGGAAAAAAATCAAGGTGGCAGTATCGACACAAAGGATTTAGAGATCGATTCCAAAATTTCAAATATTCAGCTTAACTTAGAGCAAGGCTTCTTTATTAACAAATTTCAGGTATAATTTTAATGATGCAAAACAATTTATTAAGTGTCTGACAGGTGTTTTTTTTTTTTTTTTAGAAGCGTAAGATGAGGAGCCCAAAGACAGCAACCTCTCTTTGTTTCCAACCCAATGGAGAAAGTAAATATATGTTAACACGTAAAGTTTAAACTATATCATAGACATAAACAAAATTATATTTAAAATCAAGCTGGTGAATCTAACCTATGCTTGGGGAAACTGTAGATGTTCCATCAAAGCACTTTCTGGCTTGTAATAGGAACATGAAGTTTTGTCAATTCTCTTCAGATGACTTTAAGTCTACAAATAATAAATGCACTATTTTCATGGACTCTGTAAGGGAAAAGGATAGTGTTACAAAACTTTGGGGGATTGTGGACACATTTTTGAGAGAGTCAGACAGAAAGACACATTGTTTCCAATGTGATGTGGCATTTTGAAATGTAAATATAATATTCCCAGAAAATGTTATGAGCAGTGGCAGGAGAAGCAGTGGGGACTGAGGTATTGGTGGGTTTGGAGGGTGGCTTTATGAAATGGGATTTTATCCGGTGAAAATTAGAGACAGTGGGCTGTAAGTTGAAGAGTGGCATGATCAACTTCACTTGGCAGAAGCTGATGAAAGTTGGCATGGAGGGGAGAAGGCTGGTAGTAGGGTTCCAAATCTGTTGAAGACCTGCACTCATGCTAAGAAAGAGAATCTAGAAAGGAGAGCCAGGATGATAAAGATATTTTATATGATACAGTTGATGAAGTCTAGTGAACGGATGGATGTGAGACGTGAAGGGGATCAGAGAGAGAAAAAGGAAAGACAAGTTTGATATCATCACTCACAATGTAGCACTGACAGGAAGTGCGTTTGGAAGTTTGGGGTAGGAATTTTACAGAGGATAGGATGTACGCCCTTCGGATTTTTTTTTTTTATTAACTTTTATTAAGCTTCAAGTGAACGTTTACAAATCCAATCAGTCTGTCACATATAAGTTTACATACGTCTTACTCCGTACTCCCACCTGCTCTTCTCCTATTGAGTCAGCCCTTTCAGTCTCTCCTTTCGTGACAATTTTGCCAGCTTCCCTCTCTCTCTATCCTCCCATCCCCCCTCCAGACAAGAACTGCCAACACACTCTCAAGTGTCCACCTGATATAATTAGCTCACTCTTCATCAGCATCTCTCTCCCACCCGCTGACCAGTCCCTTTCATGTCTGATGAGTTGTCTTCCGGGATGGTTCCTGTCCTGTGCTGACAGAAGGTCTGGGGACCATGGCCGCCGGGATTCCTCCAGTCTCAGTGAGACCATTAAGTATGGTCTTTTTATTAGAATTTGGGGTCTGTATCCCACTGATCTCCTGCTCCCTCAGGGGTTCTCTGTTGTGCTCCCTGTCAGGGCAGTCATCGATTGTGGCCGGGCACCAACTAGTTCTTCTGGTCTCAGGATGATGTAGGTCTCTGGTTCATGTGGCCCTTTCTGTCTCTTGGGCTCCTAGTTGTCATGTGACCTTGGTGTTCTTCATTTTCCTTTGCTCCAGGTGGGTTGAGACCAATTGATGTATCTTAGATGGCCGCTTGTTAGCATTTAAGACCTCAGACGCCACATTTCAAAGTGGGATGCAGAATGTTTTCATAATAGAATTATTTTGCCAATTGACTTAGAAGTCCCCTCAAACCATGTTCCCCAGACCCCCGCCCTTGCTCCGCCGACCTTTGAAGCATTCATTTTATCCTGGAAACTTCTTTGCTTTTGGTCCAGTCCAAATGAGCTGACCTTCCATGTATTGAGTGTTGTCTTTCCCTTCACCCAAAGCAGTTCTTATCTACTGTTTAATCAATAAAAAACCCTCTCCCTCCCTCCCTCCCTCCCCGCTTCGTAACCACAAAAGTATGTGTTCTTCTCAGTTTTTACTATTTCTCAAGATCTTATAATAGCGGTCTTATACAATATTTGTCCTTTTGCCTCTGACTAATTTCGCTCAGCATAATGCCTTCCAGGTTCCTCCATGTTATGAAATGTTTCAGAGATTCGTCACTGTTCTTTATCGATGCGTAGTATTCCATTGTGTGAATATACCACAATTTATTTACCCATTCATTCGTTGATGGACACCTTGGTTGCTTCCAGCTTTTTGCTATTGTAAACAGAGCTGTAATAAACATGGGTGTGCATATATCTGTTTGTGTGAAGGCTCTTGTATCTCTAGGGTATATTCCGAGGAGTGGGATTTCTGGGTTTTATGGCAGTTCTATTCCTAACTGTTTAAGATAACTCCAGATAGATTTCCAAAGTGGTTGTACCATTTTACATTCCCACCAGCAGTGTATAAGAGTTCCAATCTCTCCGCAGCCTCTCCAACATTTATTCTTTTGTGTTTTTTGGATTAATGCCAGCCTTTTTGGTGTGAGATGGAATCTCATCGTGGTTTTAATTTGCATTTCTCTAATGGCTAATGATCAAGAGCATTTTCTCATGTATCTGTTGGCTGCCTGAATATCTTCTTTAGTGAAATGTGTGTTCATATCCTTTGCCCACTTCTTGATTGGGTTGTTTGTCTTTTTGTGGTTGAGTTTTGACAGAATCATGTAGATTTTGGAGATCAGGTGCTGGTCGGAGATGTCATAGCTGAAAATTCTTTCCCAGTCTATAGGTGGTCTTTTTACTCTTTTGGTGAAGTCTTTAGATGAGCATAGGTGTTTGATTTTTAGGAGCTCCCGGTTATCTGGTTTCTCTTTGTCATTTTTGGTAATGTTTTGTATTCTGTTTATGCCTTGTATTAGGGCTCCTAGGGTTGTCCCTATTTTTTCTTCCATGATCTTTATCGTTTTAGTCTTTATGTTTAGGTCTTTGATCCACTTGGAGTTAGTTTTTGTGCATGGTGTGAGGTATGGGTCCTGTTTCATTCTTTTGCAAAGGGATATCCAGTTATGCCAGCACCATTTGTTAAAAAGACTATCTTTCCCCCAATTAACTGACACTGGTCCTTTGTCAAATATAGCTGCTCACACGTGGATGGATTTATATCTGGGTTCTCAATTCTGTTCCATTGGTCTATGTGCCTGTTGTTGTACCAGTACCAGGCTGTTTTGACTACTGTGGCTGTATAATAGGTTCTGAAATCAGGTAGAGTGAGGCCTCCCACTTTCTTCTTCTTTTTCAGTAATGCTTTGCTTATCCGGGGCTTCTTTCCCTTCCATATGAAATTGGTGATTTGTTTCTCTATCCCCTTAAAATATGACATTGGAATTTGGATCGGAAGTGCGTTATATGTATAGATGGCTTTTGGTAGAATAGACATTTTTACTATGTTAAGTCTTCCTATCCATGAGCAAGGTATGTTTTTCCACTTAAGTATGTCCTTTTGAATTTCTTGTAGCAGAGTTTTATAGTTTTCTTTGTATAGGTCTTTTACATCCTTGGTAAGATTTATTCCTAAGTATTTTCTCTTCTTGGGGGCTACTGTGAATGGTATTGATTTGGTTATTTCCTCTTCAGTGTTCTTTTTGTTGATGTGGAGCAATCCAAGTGATTTTTGTATGTTTATCTTATAACCTGAGACTCTGCCAAACTCTTCTATTAGTTTCAGTAGTTTTCTGGAGGATTCCTTAGGGTTTTCTGTGTATAAGATCATGTCATTTGCAAATAGTGATAACTTTACTTCCTCCTTGCCAATCCGGATACCCTTTATTTCTTTGTCTAGCCTAATTGCCCTGGCTAGGACTTCAAGTACTATGTTGAATAAGAGCGGTGATAAAGGGCATCCTTGTCTGGTTCCCGTTCTCAAGGGAAATGCTTTCAGGTTCTCTCCATTTAGAGTGATATTGGCTGTTGGCTTTGCATAGATGCCCTTTATTATGTTGAGGAATTTTCCTTCAATTCTTATTTTGGTAAGAGTTTTTATCATAAATGAGTGTTGGACTTTGTCAAATGCCTTTTCTGCATCAATTGATAAGATCATGTGGTTTTTATCTTTTGTTTTATTTATGTGATGGATTACATTAATGGTTTTTCTGATATTAAACCAGCCTTGCATACCTTCTTTATCCTTTGTGGTGGATTTAAGTCTAAAGTCTATTTTGTCAGAAATTAATATTGCTACTCCTCTTCTTTTTTGCTTATTGTTTGCTTGATATATTGTTTTCCATCCTTTGAGTTTTAGTTTGTTTGTATCTCTAAGTCTAAGGTGTGTCTCTTGTAGGCAGCATATAGATGGATCGTGTTTCTTTATCCAGTCCGTGACTCTCTGTCTCTTTATTGGTGCATTTAGTCCATTTACATTCAGCGTAATTATAAATAAATAAGTTTTTAGTGTTGTCATTTTGATGCCTTTTCACGTGTGCTGTTGGCAATTTCATTTTTCCACATACTTTTTTGTGCTGAGGCGTTTTTCTTAGTAAATTGTGAGATCCTCATTTTCATAGTGTTTGACTTTCTGTTAGTTGAGTCGTTACGTTTTTCTTGGTTTTATCTTGAGTTATGGAGTTGTTATACCTTTTTGTGGTTACCTTTTTATTTACCCCTATTTTTCTAAGTAAAAACCTAACTTATATCGTTCTATATCGCCTTGTATCGCTCTCCATCTGGCAGTTCAGTGCCTCTTGTATTTAGTCCCTCTTTTTGATTATTGTGATCTTTTACCTATTGACTTCCATGATTCCCTGTTATGTGTATTATTATTATTAATTAATCTTAATTTGTTTGTTTTTTTGATTTCCCTCTTTGAGTTGATATCAGGACATTCTGTTTTGTGACCTTGTATTGTGCTGGTATCTGATATTATTGGTTTTCTGACCAAACAATATCCTTTAGTATTTCTTGTAGCTTTGGTTTGGTTTTTGCAAATTCTCTAAACTTGTGTTTGTCTGTAAATATCTTAATTTCGCCTTCATATTTCAGAGAGAGTTTTGCTGGATATATGATCCTTGGCTGGCAGTTTTTCTCCTTCAGTGCTCTGTATATGTCATCCCATTCCCTTCTTGCCTGCATGGTTTCTGCTGAGTAGTCTGAACTTATTCTTATTGAATCTCCCTTGAAGGAAACCTTTCTTTTCTCCCTGGCTGCTTTTAAAATTTTCTGTTCATCTTTGGTTTTGGCTAGTTTGATGATAATATGTCTTGGTGTTTTTCTTTTTGGATCAATCTTAAATGGGGTTCGATGAGCATCTTGGATAGATATCCTTTCATCTTTCATGATGTCAGGGAAGTTTTCTGTCAGGAGTTCTTCAACTATTTTCTCTGTGTTTTCTGTCCCCCCTCCCTGTTCTGGGACTCCAATCATCTGCAGGTTATCCTTCTTGATACAGTCCCACATGATTCTTAGGGTTTCTTCATTTTTTTTTATTCTTTTATCTGAATTTTTTTCAGCTATGTTGGTGTTGATTCCTTGGTCCTCCAAATGTCCCAGTCTGCATTCTAATTGCTCGAGTCTGCTCCTCTGACTTCCTATTGCATTGTCTAATTCTGTACTTTTATTGTTAATCTTTTGGATTTCTACATGCTGTCTCTCTATGGATTCTTGCAACTTATTAATTTTTCCACTATGTTCTTGAATAATCTTTTTGAGTTCTTCAACAGTTTTATCAGTGTGTTCCTTGGCTTTTTCTGCAGTTTGCCTTATTTCATTTGTGATGTCTTGAAGCATTCTGTAAATTAGTTTTTTATATTCTGTATCTGATAATTCCAGGATTGTATCTTCATTTGGGAAAGATATTGATTCTTTTGTTTGGGGGGTTGTAGAAGCTGTCGTTGTCTGCTTCTTTATGTGGCTTGATATGGACTGCTGTCTCCGAACCATCACTGGGAAACTAGTTTTTCCAGAAAATCCGCTAAAAAAAATGCAGTCAGATCCCTATCAGAGTTCTCCCTCTGGCTCAGGCTGTTTGGATGTTAATGAAGCCGCCTGGGGAGGGTGGGGGAGGGATCAGAGAGCTAGGAGAGTAGCATCTCAGAATATAGTCAGAGTTGCTTGTCTTGTTTGGAATGACTATTATATCTGAGATTTCTGCGGGGCGCGTCACCTATGTGTGCTGGCTATGTGTGGAGGTTGCCCCCGGGGGGTCTGGCCCACTGGAGTCACGGTCAGATCCTCTGCTGCCAGCCTGGGACGGTGCACTCCCAACTCCAAAATCAGTGGCTGCCTCCCGGGGACTCCCTGTCCCGCCTGCCACTTCGCCGCGCCGCCCCCGCGAACTGGCTAGGCTCCCCTCCGGGGTCTGCTCAGGCGAGTGGAGCAGCTCCCCACGCCTGTGCCGTGACTGCGTGTCCCAGCTGGGATGCCACTCTCCCTGCTCCAAGACCCGTCACTGTCTCCCGGGGACTTCTCCCACTGGCTGCATCACCACACCACCTGCGCGATCCGGCTGGGCCCCCTCCCGGGGTTAGTTCAGGGGGGTGGAGCAGCTCCCCTTGCCCGTGCCCCGCCAAAATCCCGGCGGGACGGCTCCCCGGCTGGGGCGCTGCTCCCCCCACTCCAAGACCAGTCGCTGCCTCCCAGGGACTTCTCCCACTGGCTGTGTCGCCATGCCACCCGCGTGAACTGGCTGGGCCCCCTCCCGAGTTTAGTTCAGGGTAATGGAGCAGCTCCCCGTGCTTGTGCTGTGGCAGCACCCAGTCAAAATCCCGGCGGCACGATTCCCCAGCTGGGACGCTGCTCTCCCCGCTCCAAGACCAGTCACTGCCTCCCGGGGACTTTTCCCACCGGCTGAGCCTCCACGCCGCCCGCGCAAACCGGCTAGGCCCCCTCCCTGAATGAGTTCGGGGGCTAGGGCTAGGCCCCTTGTTTGTGCCGTCTGCCCCCCCTGGGCTTTGCCCCAAATCAGGCCCCGAAGGTCACCTGACTGGTACGCTGGCTCCAGGCTCTGAAAACAATTGCTGCCTCCCCGTATTTGTTCGTTCTCCGTCTCTAAATCTGTGTTTGTTGTTCAGGGTTCGTAGATTGTCATGTATGTGATCAATTCACTTGTTTTTCCGAGTCTTTGTTGCAAGAGGGATCCGCGGTAGCGTCCACCTATTGCGCCATCTTGGCCCCGCCTCTGGATTTTTTAAAAAAATGTTTGAAATCCACCTGGACCAAAGGAGAATGAAGAACACCAAGGCCACACAATAACTAAGAGCCCAAGAGACAGAAAGGGCCACATGAACCAGAGACCTACATCATCCTGAGACCAGAAGAACTAGTTGGTGCCCGGCCACAACCGACGACTGCCCTGACAGGGAGCACAACAGAGAACCCCTGAGGGAGCAGGAGATCAGTGGGATGCAGACCCCAAATTCTCACAAAAAGGCCATACTTAATGGTCTGACTGAGACTATAGGAATCCCAGCAGTCATGGTCCCCAAACCTTCTGTTGGCCCAGGACAGGAACCATTCCTGAAGACAACTCATCAGACATGGAAGGGACTGGGCGGTGGGTAGGAGAGAGGCTGATGAAGAGTGAGCTACTTGTATCAGGTGGACACTTGAGACTGTGTTGGCATCGCCTGTCTGGAGGGGGGATGGGAGGGTAGAGAGGGTTGGAAGCTGGCCAAAATGTCATGAAAGGAGAGACTGGAAGGGGTGACTCATTAGGGGGAGAGCAAGTGGGAGTATGCAGTAAGGTGTATATAAACTTATATGTGACAGACTGACTTGATTTGTAAACGTTCACTTGAAGCTCAATAAAAATTAAAAAAAAAAAAAAATGTTTGAGAGGCTTGTGGGACCAAAATGTGGAAATACTCTGCAAGCAATTGAAGTTCTGCAAATAAATGACAGAAAAATTGCAGAATTATCACCACATAGATGTGAGTAGAAGACCCAGGAAAGTTTGCAATCAGGGAGAAATTATATATCAGAAATAGAAGGTCTCCTTTATTATTTCAAAAACTATAAACATATATTCTTAGGAAATCAGTTCAAATTTGCTGGTGAATTTGAATTATTATGATACATGGAATTTAAATAGTATTTTTGTTCCTAGATTAGAAAGTGGGAAATACTTTTTCCATTTTAAAACATCTAGATAATAATCCATATTTAGGTACAGATCACTGGAAGTGTTTTCCCTCAAGACCTTATCTATCAGAAGTCAGAAAAAGGAAGCAGCAACACTGTTTGCCATTTATTATATTTGTGGGGGCCAGAGTTTACACTGATTATATAGTTATCCTTGTTTGCCATTATCAAAGAAGTGAAAAAAAAAAAAAAAAGGATTTGACCATTAATAACTCTGGGTGAAATAAAGACCGGACTCAGAACTGACTGGAAAAAGAGGGCAGTTTGTAGAGAAAACTTAAAGGTTAGCTCCCCAGATAGCAGTATCTTTGCTTTGGCTGTCTTCTGGTTTCAAAACAGAAAAGTAAATAGCAAAGGAGAAACGCTCTAAGCGTATATCATGTCACCTCTTAGAGATGTGTAAAAGAAAAAACAAGCTCCTATCACACCAAACGACATTTCAAAGATTTGCTTCTCTGAGGAGCTAACGGTATTGGGCTTCTATTCACATTCTGAAGCCCTTGAAGCCCCCCTCATGCTTCCACCCCCTCAGCTGCCTGTGCTTCTAAACAGTGCTTGCCCTCTGACAGGCAAATTTATTCTGACCCTGCTTCATTTCCTTAACCTTTCCAGGCCCCTACTTCTCACTTAGATTTTGACTCTTTCTCTTGAAGTTAGCCAGGTCCCATTGATCGTTTGCTTGTTTTCACTTGGAGTTTAATTTAATCATCCTGGTTTAGATCAAAAGGACAAATTGATTTCCACGTGGTGTTTGGGTAAGAGAACCTATGCGATTATGCCTTTGCTCATTACAATTTCCTCTGCCTGCTCTGCTCTTCTTACTCTTCTCTCTAGGCAGCTGTCAGTAAGCCTAACAGTTTCCCCAGCATAGCCTTCCTCCACCATCAATTGTACACATGCTCCTATACAGGAAGCTGTCATCTCTCTCTTCCATGTGCTCCACACCCCTAGGCTTATGCTACTTTGCACCACTAGCCTTTTTTTCGGGGGGGAGGGAAAGGAGCTCCTTCGGGACACTAACCATCTTGGCCAGTCAGCATCCTTCCTGCTTTATACCTACCAGAATCCATAACACTCAGTCATACACAGCTGCAAACAGTCTATATATTCTAGTTACATTACAGGATGTAAACACTGTATCCTCAGCTATATTGATTTCGGTTATTTTATGTCTATATTGCTAATACTACAGGAGATGTTGTTCTAAAAATCCCACAAATAAGAAACAGGGAGAAGGAGAGCACCTGAGAAAAAGAGGTATCCAATCCTCTGAGGTAGGGAGAGTGAACAATGAGACAAACATAAAAGAAAGAAAATTTATAAGGCAGTGTAACAGTTGTGCAGGGTTGGGGATATTTTTATGGTGGGCGTAGTATGTGGGTGGTGAAAATGATTAATATACTCAGCTCCTAATCCAAAGGTTGGTGGTTCGAGTTCACCTAGACGTGCCTCAGAAAAAAGGCCTGGCAACCTTCTTCTGAAAAAATCAGCCATCGAAAACCCAATGGAGCAGACTTCTGCTCTGATGCACGTGGAATCGCTATGAGTCAGAGTCGACTTGCTAGCAATTGTTTTCTTTTTTTCTTTAGCATGGTGGGCAGGTAGACACTCACTCAAGGAGATATTCTTCGCACTTTTTCAAAGCCGTTTTTGCATAGCCGATCTCAATAAGTGAGAAAGCAACTGGTACTGGTATCCTTAATCTCACCACAAAAGCCAGTAAATCTGCCGATCAGAAAAATAGGCTCCATGTCCACATTGTACCATGTTCTAGAGGTCTAATTTTCAGTGCCAATTTGTGGCATTTGTGAAGTAATTTTGATTTGTAGTCCATTTGTTAACCAACTATGTTTAGCTACAAACTTATGCATGTATTTAATTATTAAGAATTATTTAATATTTGGATTTGCTTTTTATATTGTCACGTAAAGGTGTGTATATATCTCAGAATTTATCAGTTTCATTTAAAAACTAGGATATTATGTCCTAGTTCATTGCCAAGGATCATATCCACTAATGCTACTTTCACTTCTTCATTTCGATAAGTTTGATTACGCTTCTCTATTCCCATCTACTTCTCCACGTATGTCAAAAGGAGCTATGGTTCATTCAGTTTCAGATCATCATTATTCAAATGATGTGTTAGATTTTTTTAGATAAATAATAACATTTCCATTTGTATTCATTAACAATAAGTAATTAGGATGCACCACATGAAATGTTGGCTTTTTTGAAGGAAAAGTAACATAAGTTGAGAAGAAGCACATTTATTTAATCAAAATATGCTCCATTATGTTCAATTATCTTGTGCCAACAGGATGCTAAATTACATATTCCTCTTTTAAAAAATTCTTCAAGGTAGGAGAGGGTAGGAAAAATAAGGAATCCAAGGTCTAGAAGGGAGAGTGTTAACATGGGGTGTGGTTGTTAACCAAGGTCATTATACGATATATGTACTAACTGTTTAATGGGAAGCTAGCTTGCCCTGTAAATTCTCATATAAAGTACAATAAAAAAAAAATTCTACAAGTTTTGAGATGGTAAACTGCTAAAATGTTTCAACCACACTTTCTTGCCACCACTCCTTTGTCAGTTTGTGGTATTGTGGTAGTTTGCCTGTTGACATGATGCTGGAAACTATGGCACCAGAATTTCAAATATCAGCACGGTTAAACATGGTTGTTAGGGCTCATTGGAGCTTCCAGATTGACACAGACTAGTAAGAAGGACCTGGAAATCTACCTCTGAAAAAATTGGCCAGTGAAAATCTTATGACTAGCAGATGAACGTTGTCTGACATAGTGCTGAAAGATGAACCCCTCAGGTTGGAAGGCACTCAACATACAACTGGGGATGAGCTGTCTCTTCAAAGTAGTCAACCTTAATGACATGAATGGTGTAAAGCTTTCAAGACCCTCATTTGCTGATGTGGTATGACTCATAATGAGAAGAAACTGCTGCAAACATCCACTATTAACTGGAATGTGGAATGTAAAAAGTATGAATCTAGGAAAACTGGAAGTCATGTAGACTGCATCTCAAGAATAGATTTGACACATTGAACACTAACGATGAAAGACCAGATAAGTTGTAGAATGACATCAAGGGTATCATATATAAAGAAAGCTAACAGTCATTAAAAAGACAGGAAAGAAAGAAAAGACCAAAATGAATGTCAGAAGAGACTCTGAAACTTGCTCTTCAAGATAGAATAGCTAAAACAAAAGGAAAAAATGATGAAGTAAAAGAACTGAACAGAAGATTTCAAAGGGAGGCTCAAGGAGACAAAGTATTATAATAACATGTGCAAAGACCTGATTCAGAAAACCAAAACGGAAGAACACACTCAGCATTTCACAACCAGAAAGAACTAAAGAAAAAAATTCAAGCCTCAAGTTGCAATATTGGAGGATTCTACACAGAAAATTAAATGGCTCAGGCCATGAAGCATTAAAATAAGATGGAAAAAATACACTGAGACATTGTACCAAAAAGAACCAGTTGGTTATCTGGCCTTAGAAACCAAAATACTCTCTTCCAAGTTCAGAGCCTGGCAAAAGAGTAGGTAAGACATGTCGTCTTACTCCTAAGTGATTTAAACAGTTTTTTTTTTTTTTCTTCAAATGATTTAAAGCTAAAAAAAAAAAAAAATCAATGTGTAGGTAGTTTGTTCGAATTCATCTATATGTGCCTCATAGTTATAGGAGTTTTTCCTCTATTTACATAGGGATTGGTAGGTCTTCTTCTCCTCCTCCTTCTTCTTCTTCTTCTTTTTTTTTTTTGGAATGTGCTTTTATTAAAAACTTTTGAAATTAAGATAGGTTGAATGATACATTCCTATTCTGGTAACTGTCCTTGGATCCTGTCACTTGTACTAGCCATTCCCTCATCATCTACAGGGTTAAGAGACTTATTTTTCCTTTATGTTTTATTTTTCCTCTCTTAGTGCTTGAATTTACTGCAAATAGTTATTTTAAGCAATTTTTTTCTTTATTGTTTCCCCTCGTTAAACTTTGAGACACACGTGTGTAGAAACTGTGTCAAGCTTATATCTTTAGTCACAGAATGAGCAGAACAGATAAACACAGTGTACATGTGCAGACATGCCACTCTTATATCTGATTTAAAGAAAACAAATTACTTATACAGATGCCTCATGACAGTCTGCAGTGAACAGGAAAGTTTCTAGATAACTGGACTTCAAGGGAAAAGAAAAGTAAATAATTTCCTATTTTTATATGATGGCTTTTTAATTTTAAAGCTGATTTTCTCCATGAGTCATTCATTTAAGTTGTGAGTTTTATCTATATAAGTTGATTTTATATATGTAGATTCAATGAAAAAGAGCGGGACTGTTAAGATTAACTTATTATTAATTTAGCAACACCCCAAACAAGCAAAATATGTAATGTTGTTGTTGTTGTTGCTAAGTGCCGTTGAGTGAATTCTGACTCATAGCTAACCTACAAGACAGAGTAAAACTGCCTCATAGGGTTTCCAACCTTTCAGTTAGCAGCTAAGCTCTTAACCACTGAGCCACCAGGGCTCCAAATATGTAATAGACATACTAAAATTACACTCAGAGCTGATAAATAATTAATGTATTACTATTAATATTGCTGATTGAATAAAAGATGAATGCATACTACCACTGTTAATAGCCTTGGCTAATCCTACTCAACTTGGCTGCATGTTTGGGTAAATGAATTATCTTTTATAATTACCTGTATATTTTTCTCCTGAGATTATCTTAATCAATGGCTACCATGACACCAATGTGGAATCATAAATTTATTGAGGACAAGGTAGCAAAGTAATACTCTTTTTCAAATACTTTTGCCAAATGACAAAAAAGGAGACTAAATCAGTAAAGGAAAAACAGAGGCTAAAAATATACAAACCATATTTGCCTCAAACCAAATTAATAAATCCATATTTTGTGATATTATTTATGCTTTTTTTTTTTTCACTATTAAGCCTGATTATCCTCAAGTTTACCATGCAAAAACTGCTTTGGGACACCAAGTTTGTTTTGAACACCAGGGAGATTTACAGTCAGAAATCTCATGAGGATTCTAAACTGAAATTTTAGTTTCCTCTAGTTGCCGTCTTGGACTTAATTATTTCACCATATTTGGTTGAACCTTTTATATATTCCCCCCCACTAGTGTAAGGGTCAGACCACAGTTCTCTTCCGGTGTGGATTTAAAAAGAGTTAAGACACAACTTGCAGCCCTTTCTGTCAGAATCTAGCTATCCCTTCTCTGGGTTGGTGAGCACATCTTTCAGGACCTCAGAGCGTAGTGTTGGCTTAACCTAATACTGTTTCATCTCAACAACCAGCCTAGGTAGCCGACAAACTATTCAACCAGGATGTTGCGTCCATTTCCAGTGTTTTTTCAAAAATCCTATGTTGTTTTTTCTCTCTTTATATGACAAACTGAGGAAGTTCTCTTTTTATCCTAGGGCAAACTTTCTAGAAATGGGGAGGATTTCTGGTGAGAATAATTGATCCCTTTTTAAAGAGCAAAGTCCCTTTTTATTTCACTCATGTCTTTGTGCCAAGTATTCAAGGCCTACTTTTGCTGAAAATAAGCGTAGAATAAAAGTAACATGATACATCAAACTCATAAGATTTGTGGAAATGAGCTGTTAAAAAGTCTGTATGTGTTACGAAAGTGTTCCCCAGAATAATTCTAATATTTGAAAGATACTGCTATTTTACTTCTCATTTTTACTTTCAGCTATTGCAACGGGACAGAAAAAGAGCAGGAAAGGGAGTGACAAAGGGAGGAAAAAAAAAAAATCCTCAGCAAAATCAAGCACTTGGAAGGCTGTTACCTTCATATATTATAGGGCGAAAAACAATTGAACAATGTGTTCAAAAGCCTCTTTAAAATTCAAGTCTTTGACAAAGCAATTTCACCTTCATGAAATAGTGTGTGTGTGTGTGTGTGTCTGCAATGTTGTTAGTTGTCATCGATTCGATACCAACTCATTCCAACCCCATGTGTAAGACTAGAACTGCTCCATAGGTTTTTCAACGCTGCCACCTTTCAAAAGCAGATTGCCAGGCCTGTCTTCCACAATGCCTCTGGGTAGGTTCAAACCACCAACCTTTTGGCTAGTAATCAAATGCTTAAATGATTGTGGCACGCCCCCCACCCCACGAAATACATACATAAATGTTTAACTTTAATGAAATAAATGTATAAATACACTTACTGATATGTAAATCCACTCAAAATGTATCGAAGACAAGCATACATGGCAAATGTATCTACAAGCCCAGTTTTGTTGGCTATTAGAACCTAAAATAGACAAAGAAGGACCTCCGCCTAGAACCACGTCCAAAATTTGGACTTCCAGTCTCCCGAACTATAAGAAAAAATTTCTGTTCTTTAAAGCCACCCATTTGTGGTATTTATATAGGGTACCCACCCCCCCCCCAAAAAAAAAAAAACCCGTTGCGTTGAATCTGACTCATAGCGGCCCTATAGGACCCTATAGGACAGAGTAGAACTGCCCTAATAGAGTTTTCAAGGAACACCTGGTGCATTTGAACTGCCGACATTTGGGTCAGCAGCCGTAGCTCTTAACCACTACAACACCAGGGTTTCCTTATATATGGTAGCTAGGGCAAATACATTTTGTGACTTTGTTAAAAATAAATTGAGCATAATTATGTGGGTCTATTGCTGGTTTCTTTATTCTCTTCCCTTTACCTATGTCTTTATCCCTTCTCCATTATCACACTGTGATGGTTACTGTAGCTAATGCGGGATAGACAGAATTCTCTCATTTTGTCTTTTTCAAAATTGTTTTAGCTGTTCTATGTAGCTGTTCATATTAATTTTATAATAAGCTTGTTTATGTTTAAAAACATAAAACAAAACCTTGCTTGGTTTTTGATAGAAATATCTCTTAACATTTAGCTCAATTTGGAGAGAACACCTTAACTAGGTTGGGTCCTCCAATTTATGAAGACTGTGTGCCTTTCCATTTATTTAGAGATTTTTTTTTCTTTCATCAGCATTTTGTAATTTCAGTATGTAAATATTGTACATGTTTGTCAAGTTTGTACCTAAGTGTTTCATTTCCTTAAAGCAATTGCAAATCGTGTTGCATTTTTAGTTTTGGTTCCCACATGTTGAAGTATATAGATATCTGATGTTTGTGTGTGAGTTAATCTTATGTGCCGCAATCTTGCTGACATCTCTTATTAGTTCTAGAAGGATTATTATAATTATTATTTTAATATATTCCTTGAGATTTTCTATGTAGACAATCATGTTAGGTACAAATAGGGACAATTTTATTTCCTCTTTTCTAGTCTATACGCCTTTTTCTTTTCTTATTACAGTAACTAGAATTTCCAGTGCTAAGTTAAATAAAAGTGGTGAGAGTACACTTCTTTTCCAAGTTCTCCATCTTAAAGGGAAAGAATTAAATATTTCAATATTAAGTATAATGTTAGTTCTACATTTCTTCTAGATGCTCTTCATCAAGTTGAAGTAGGTACCCTCTATTCAGAACTTACAAAGAGCTTTTTCATGAATAGGTGATAGATTTGGCAAACAGTTTTTTCTACATCAATCTGTATGGTGATATGTGTTTGTCTTCTTAATCTGTGTTGGATTATGTTTACTGATTTTTTTAAATGTTTACCCAGCCTTACATACCTGAAATAAATTCCATTTAGTCAGGTGTATAATAATGTTAATACATTATTAGATTTGTTGAGGATTTTGTGTCAAATATTCAAAGAGATATTGGTGTGTAGGTTTTTTGTTTGTTTTTTTGCTTGTATATTAGTTTTTGTTACTGTTTTTTACTGTCTAGTTTTGGGATCAGGGAATTACATGCCTCATAAAATAAATTGAGAAGTGTTTATTTTACTTCGATTTTATGGAAAAGTTTCTTTCAAAAAGATGCTGATTCTTTACATACTGAATAGAATTTTCCACTTAAATCAGCCGGGCCTGGAGATGACTTTTTTCTGGAAGTTGAAAGAATTTATCAATAAATTCAGTTTCTGTAAATGTTTTAGTATTATTCAGATTATCTACTTCATCTTGGTTAGTTTTGATAATTTGTGATTCTTGAGGAATTGATCTGTTTCTTTTAAGTTCGGAAACCCTATGGAGCAGTTCTACTCTGTCCTATAGGGTCGCTATGAGTCGGAATCGACTCGGTGGCAATGGGTTTTTAATGGGTTAATTTAGCAGCATAGATTTATTTGTAATATACTCTTATCATCCTTATAATGGCTGCACAAGCTATAGTGATACTCCTTGCTAACTCCTGAAACTGGTGATTTGGGTCTTCCCACTTTTTTTTTTTTAATCTTTGTTAGCTAGATTTAACAATTTCATTGTTTTTTTTTTTTAAAGAACCAGCTTTTTTGTATCATTAATTTCTGTATTGATTTCCTTTTTTCAGTTTCATTGATTACGGTATTATCTTTATTACTCCTTCTTTCTCTTTGCTTGGTGAAAATAAACACCAAATAAAATAATTCTTCCTTTTCAAATTACTGATGTAGGAACTTAGATCATTAATTTGACACTTTTTTTTTTCTAATGTAAGCATTTAGACCTACAAATTCCTATAAATTTCCTTCTCAGAGCTGACTTAGCTGCAGTTCACATATTTTGAAATGTATTTTCGTTTTCATTAAATTCCATGTATTTTTTTTTAAGTTGCCATACAGTCGAATCCAACCCAGGGTGACCCTATCTGTGAAAGAGAACTGTGTTCCACAGAGTACATGTATTTTTTAAACTGTTAAAATTAAAAATTTTTTAATTCAAAATTTTTTACTTTTCTCTTGAGTCTTCCTGTTTGACCTATTGATTATATGTAGACACATATGTTTTAATTTCCTAGCGTTTTGTGATTTTCTTCTTTTTTCTTGTTTTTGATTTCTAGTTTGATTTCATTATGGTCAGAGAACATATTCTACATGATTTCAATTATTTTAAATTCATAAGTCTTGGAAAACGATCCATCGATAGTTTTTTTTTTTTTTTAGTGCATTTTGGCATTGTGTTAGGGTGGCTTCTCTAGAGAAGCAAAATCAGCAAAGCTTATAGACATATATATAGAGAGAGAAAGAGATTTATATCAAGGAAATTGCTCACACAATTGTAAAGCTTGGAAGGTCCCAAGCCTGTGGGTCAGGATCGAGGCTTCTCCTGATTCACATAGCTGGCGAACCCAAGATTGGCAGGTCAGACAGCAGGGCTTTTGCTCACAGCCTGTGAAAATCAACAAATCACAAGATCAGCAGGCAAAAGATCAGGTAACCTGCTAGCTCAAGTCCCAGGAACCGGAGGACAAATGAACAGGAGTGACCTGCAGGATCTAGAGCAAGAAAAAGCCCACCAGCCTTGCCAGAAAGTCCACTTATATTCAATGCAGGCCACAAGCCCAAGAAAACGTCCTTTCAACTGATTACCTACTCACAGCAGATTCCATCATGGAGGTGATCACATAATATTAAATCTCCTCATGGAAGTGATCACATTATCATAGGACTGCCAAACTACATCATAACTGCCAAACCACTGATAATCGTGGCCCAGCCAAGATGACACACAATCTTAGTGATTGCAGATATTATTTGGTGGAGATTTATAAAAATATCAATAAGAAGCTCTCATTTAATTGTTTTTCGATCTTCTTTTTCTCTTTTATAATTTTTATTGTGCTTTAAGTGAAAGTTTACAAATCAAGTCAGTCTCTCACACAAAAACCCATATACACCTTGCTACACACTCCCTATTACTCTCCCCCTAATAAGACAGCCTACTCTCTCCCTCCACTCTCTCTTTTTGTGTCTATTTCGTCAGCTTCTAACCCCCTCCACCCTCTCATCTCCCCTCCAGGCAGGAGATGCCATCATAGTCTCAAGTGTCCACCTGATCCAAGAAGCTCACTCCTCACCAGCATCCGTCTCCAACCCATTGTCCAGTCCAATCCATGTCTGAAGAGTTGGCTTTGGGAATGGTTCCTGTTCTGGGCCAACAGAAGGTCGGGGGGCGGTGACTACCAGGGCCCTTCTAGTCTCAGTCAGACCATTAAGTCTGGTCTTTTTATGAGAATTTGGGGTCTGCATCCCACTGCCCTCCTGCTCCCTCAGGGGTTCTCTGTTGTGTTCCCTGTCAGGGCAGTCATCGGTTGTAGCCGGGCACCATCTAGTTCTTCTGGTCTCAGGATGATGTAGTCTCTGGTTTATGCGGCCCTTTCTGTCTCTTGGGCTCGTAATCACCTTCTGTCCTTGGTGTTCTTCATTCTTATTTGATCCAGGTGGGTTAAGACCAATTGATGCATCTTAGATGACTGACTGCTAGCGCTTAAGACCCCAGACGCCACTCTTCAAAGTGGGATGCAGAATGTTCTCTTGATAGATTTTATTATGCCAGTTGACTTAGATGTCCCCTGAAACCGTGCTCCCCAGACCCCTGCCCCTGCTACACTGGCCTTCAAAGCATTCAGTTTATTCAGGAAACTTCTTTGCTTTTGGTTTAGTCCAATTGTGCTGACCTGCCCTATATTGTGTGCTGTCTTTCCCTTCACCTAAAGCAGTTCTTATCTGCTGTCAAATTAGCGAGTGCCCTTCTCCCACCCTCCTTCCCTCTCCACTCTCGTAACCACAAAAGAATGCTTTCTTCTCAGTTTAAACTATTTCTCAAGTTCTTATAATAGTGGCCTTATACAATATTTGTCCTTTTGCAACTGACTAATTTCACTCAGCATAAAGCCTTCCAGGTTCCTCCATGTTCTGAAATGTTTCACAGATTCCTCAATGTTCTTTATCGATGCGTAGTATTCCATTGTGTGAATATACCATCATTTATTTATCCATTCATCCGTTGATGGGCACCTTGATTGCTTCCATGTTTTTGCTATTGTAAACAGTGCTGCAATAAACATGGGTGTGCATATATCTGTTCGTGTAAAGGCTCTTTTTTCTCTAGGATATATTCCAAGGAGTGAGATTGGTGGATCGTATGGTAGTTCTATTTCTAGCTTTTTAAGGAAGCACCAAATTGATTTCCAAAGTGGTCGTACCATTTGACATTCCCACCAGCAGTGCATAAGTGTTCCAATCTCTCCAAAATCTCTCCAACATTTATAATTTTGTGTTTTTTGGATTAATGCCAGCCTTGTTGGAGTGAGATGAAATCTCATTGTAGATTTGATCTGCATTTCTCTAATGGCTAATGATCGTGAACATTTCCTCATATATCTGTTAGCTACCTGAATGTCTTCTTTAATGAAGTGCCTACTCATATCTTTTGCCCATTTATTAATTGGGTTATTTGTCTTTTTTTCAGTTGAGTTTTTGCAGTATTATGTAGATTTTAGAGATCAGGCCCTAATCAGAAATGTCATAGCTAAAAACTTTATCCCAGCCTGTAGGTAGTCTTTTTACAGTTTTGGTGAAGTCTCTGGATGAGCATAGGTGTTTGATTTTTAGGAGATCCCAGTTATCTAGTTTTTCTTCTGCATTCTTTATAATGTTTTATATACTGTTTATACCATGTATTAGGGCTCCTAACATTGTCCCTATTTTTTCTTCCATGCTCTTTATCATTTTAGATTTTATATTTAGGTCTTTGATCCATTTTGAGTTAGTTTTTGTGCGTGGAGTGAGGTATGGGTCTTGTTTCATTTTTTTGCAGATGGATATCCAGTTATGCCAGCATCATTTTTTAAAAAGACTGTCTTTTCCCCCATTTAACTGTTTTGGAGCCATTGTCAAATATCAACTGCTCATATGCGGATGGATTTATGTCTGGATTCTCAATTCTGTTCCATTGGTCCATGTATCTGTTGTCGCACCAGTGCCAGGCTGTTTTGACTACTGTGGCAGTATAATAGGTTCTAAAATCAGATAAAGTAAGGCCTCCCACTTTGTTCTTTTTTTTTCATTAATGCCTTATTTATCCGGGCCTCTTCCCCTTCCATATGAAATTGGTGATTTGTTTCTCCATCTGATTAAAGAATATTGTTGGGATTTGGATCAGAATTGCATTAAATGTATAGATCGCTTTTGGTAGAATGGACATTTTTATAATGTTAAGTCTTCCTATCCATGAGCAAGGTATGTTCTTGCACTTATGTAAGTCTGTTTTGGTTTCTTGCAGAAGTCTACTGTAGTATTTTTTTGTATAGGTCTTCTACATTTCTGGTGAGATTTATTCCTAAGTATTTTATCTTCTCGGGGGTTACTGTAAAAGGTATTGATTTGGTGATTTCCTCTTCTATGTTCTTTTTGTTCGTGTAGAGGAATCCAACTGATTTTAGTATATTTGTCCTGTATCTTGATTCTCTGCTGAACTCTTCTATTAGTTTCAGTAGTTTTCTGGAAGATTCCTTAGGGTTTTCTGTGTATAAGATCATGTCATCTGCAAATAGAGATACTTTGACTTCTTCCTTGCCAATCTGAATGCCCTTTATTTCTTGATCTAGCCTAATTGCTCTGGCTAGCACTTCCAGACAATGTTGAATAAGAGTGGTGATAAAGGGCATTCTTGTCTGGTTCTCAATCTCAGCGGGAATGTTTTCAGGCTCTCTCCATTCAGGGTGATGTTGACTGCTGGCTTTGTATAAATGCTCTTTATTATGTTGAGGAATTTTCCTTCTATTCCTATTTTGCTGAGAGTTTTGATCATGAATGAGTGTTGAACTTTGTCAAATGCCTTTTGTGCATCAATGGATAAAATCATGTGATTCTTGTCTTTTGTTTTATTTATGTGGTAGATTACATTAATTGTTTTTCTAATGTTGAACCATCCCTGCATACCTGGTATGAACCCCACTTGGTCATGATGAATTATTTTTTTGATATGTTGTTGAATTCTATTGGCTAGAATTGTGTTGAGGATTTTTGCATCTACATTCATGAGGGATATAGGTCTATAATTTTCTTTTCTCATGATGTCTTTACCTGGTTTTGGTATCGGGGATATGGTGGCTTCATAGGATGAGTTTGGGAGTATTCCATCCTTTTCTATGCTCTGAAATACCTTTAGTGGTAGTGGTGTTAACTCTTCTCTGAAAGTTTGGTAGAACTCTGCAGTGAAGCCATCCGGACCAGCGCTTTTTTTTGTTGGGAGCTTTTTGATTACCTTTTTAATCTCTTCTTTTGTTATGGGTCTATTTATTTGTTCTACCTCTGTTTGTGTTAGTTTAGCTAGGTAGTGTGTTTCTTTGAATTCATCCATTTCTTCTAAGTTTTCAAATTTGAGTATAGTTTTTCATAGTAATCTGATATGATTCTTTTCATTTCAGTTGGGTCTGTTGTAATATCTCCCCTCTCATTTCTTCTTTGGGTTATTTGCTTCCTCTCCTGTTTTTCTTTCGTCATCTTGGCCAGTGGTTTATCAATTTTGTTGACTTCTTCAAAAAACCAGCTTTTAGTCTTGTTAATTCTTTCAATTGTTTTTCTGTTTTCTATTTCATTTAGTTCAGCTCTAATTTTATTATTTGTTGTCTTCTGGTGCCTGTGGGTTTCTTTTGTTGCTCTCTTTATATTTGTTCAAGTTGTAGGGATAGTTCTTTGATTTTGGCCCTTTCTTCTTTTTGGATGTGTGTATTTATTGACATAAATTGTCCTCTGAGAAATCACTTTTGCTGTGTCCCAAAGGTTCTGATAGGAAGTGTTTTCATTCTCATTGGATTCTATGAATTTCTTTATTCCATCCTTAATATCTTCTATAATCCAGTCTTTTTTGAGCAGGGTATTGTTCAGTTTCCAAGTGTTTGATTTCTTTTCCCTGCTTTTTCTGTTATTAATTTCCACTTTTATGGCCTTATGGTCAGAGAAGATGCTTTGTAATATTTCAATGTTTTGGATTCTGCTAAGGCTTGCTTTATGACCTAATATGTGGTCTATTCTAGAGAATGTTCCATGTGCACTAGAAAAGAAAGTATACTTGGTTGCTGTTGGGTGGAGTGTTCTGTATATGTCTACGAGGTCAAGTTGGTTGATTGTGATTTACCATTTAGATCTTCCGTGTCTTTATTGAGCTTCTTTCTGGATGTCCTGTCCTTCACCGAAAGTGATGTGTTAAGTCTCCTACTATTATTGTGGAGCTCTCTATCTCACTTTTCAATGCTGATAGGGTTTATTTATGTATCTTGCAGCCCTATCATTGGGTGCATAAATATTTAATATGGTTATATCTTCTTGGTGTATTGTCCCTTTAATCATTATATAGTGTCCTTCCTTATCCTTTCTGATGAATTTAACTTTAAACTCTCTTTTGTCAGAAATTAATATTGCCACTCCTGCTCTTTTTTGCTTGTTGTTTGCTTGATATATTTTTTCCATCCTTTGAGTTTTAGTTTGTTTGTGTCTCTAAGGTGTGTCTCTCATATAGATGGATCTTGTTTTTTTATCCATTCTACCACTCTCTGTCTCTTTATTGGTGCATTTAGTCCATTTACACTCAGGGTAATTATGGATAGGTATGAATTTAGTGCTATCATTTTGATGTCTTTCTTTGTGTGTTGACAGTTTCTTTTTCCCCCTTGATTTTGTGTGCTGAGTAGATTTTCTTTATGTATTGTCCTTTCCTCATATTTGTTGTTGATTTTGTTTCTGCTGAGTCTGTATTTTTCCCTTGTATTTTATTTTGGTGAATGGGATAGTTTGTCTTCTTTGTGGTCTTTGTAGGTGACTTTTCGTTTATCTCCCTCTGCTCTTATAATTCTCTCTTTATCTTTGGTTTTGGCAAGTTTGATTATAATATGTCTTGGTGACTTTCTTTTAACATCTACCTTACGTGGAGTTCGATGAGCATCTTGGATAGATATCTTCTCATCTTTCACGATATCATGGAAGTTTTCTGCCAACAAAGTTTCAAAAATTCTCTCTGCATTTTCTGTTATCCCTCCCTGTTCAGGTACTCTAATCACTCGTAGATTATTTCTCTTGATAGAGTTCCACATGATTCTTAAGTTTTCTTCATTTTTTTTTTTTTAATTCTTTTATCAGGTCTTCTTTATCCTTACCAATTTATTTCTTTAGCAGTTCTTTCTGTTGCTAAGATGCGTTATAGAATTCCCAAACTATAATCGTGGATTTATTGATTTATCCTTTTACCTCTATTAGTTTTTGCTTTATGTATTTAGAGGCTCAATTTGTTGTTGTTGCCATATTCAAATCTTAGATCTTTATGTCTTCCTTGTGGAGTATTATCATTTTTAATCATAATGTAGTGTCACAGTAAGTGTACAATCTTTTCTCTGAAGCATACTCTATCTGATATTACAATAACCACTTTTTTTTGGTATATATTTAGATAGCATATCTTTTCTATTCTATAAATTTCAAATTACCTACCAACATAGGTAAATAAGCTTCTAGTAAACAATATAGAGCTGGTCATGTTTGCTTATTTTTTCCCCACTCTACCAATAACTTCTTTCAATTGGTGTATTTAGATCATTTCCATACAAGGCAATTATTAATATGATGGACCTTAACTTTGCTATTTATCATTTGTTGTCTATCTTTTTTCTCTATATGTTATCACTCTAATTCTTTTGTAATCTTGTGAGTATTTGAGCATTTTAGGATTGTATCTTGACTTATACTGTTTTTTAGTGTATCTCTTTTTGTAGTTTTCTTAGAGATTGCTGTGGGTGTTACAATGCACTTATGTAGCTCACCACAGTTTACTGGTATCAACATTTTACTACTTTTAGTAAAGTGTGGAAATCTTATCTTATTCTCTCCACTTTTCCACAGAAATGGCCGTCTGCTCCCATAAAGATTATAACCTAGACAATCTTATAGGATGGTTCTACTCTGTCACCTGGGATTGGTATGAATTGAAATTGACTTGATGGCACCAACAATAATAAAAACATACATAAAATTGCCTATCAGCTGATGTTAGAACTTTTAATAATCACTTATAACTTAGACAACTCATAAGGAGAAAAGCAGTTTATTATATTTACCCAAGTTTCTGCTCTTTCTACTGATATTTATTAATTCCTGATACTCCAAGATTTCTTCTTTTATTATTTACTTTTTGTTTGAAGAATCTTTTTTAGCCATTTTCAAGGGCAGATCTGCTAATGATAAATAATTTAATTTTATTTGGCATTGCTTTTTTTTCCTCTTTCATTCCTATAGTATATTTTTTACCAGCTACAGAATTTTTGGTTGACAATACTTTTCTTTCAGCACTTGAAAAATATTGTGCCATCTTCTTCTGCCCTCAGTGGTTTCAGATGAGATATGTGTAGTTATTCAAACTGGTTTTCTTCTATAGGCAATGTGTTGTTTCTTCTCTGGCAGTTTTGAAAATTTCTCTGTATTTTGCCTTTATTTTTCAAAGTTTAATTATGGTGTGTCCTGATGGGAATGTCTTTAAGCCTGTCTTATGTGGGGTTCAATCAGTTTCTTGAATCTTTGGATTTAAGTCTTTTGCTAAATTTGGGAAGTTTTAAACTGTTATTTCTTCAAATATTCTTTCAGATCCATTGTCTTTCTACTCTCCATGTGAATCTCTGATGACACAAATGTTGATTCTTTTGTTATTGTCCCGTAAGTCCCTGAGAGTCTATTCACCTTTTCTTTTCTCTGGAGTCTATTTTCTCTCTGTTGTTCAGATTAGGTAAATTCTATTGATCTATCCTCAAGTTGCCTGAGTCTATTAGCTCTCATCTCTACTTTTGGAACTGTCCAGTGAATTTTTACTTCTGTAACTGTATAGTTCAATTCAATAATTTTGATTTAGTCCTCTTTTATAACTTTTCTTTCTTTGCTTAGATTTCTATTTTAAAATTTATTACAAGGTATATTGAAGGATTTTTATGAAAGTTGCTTCGTAATCATTGCCAGTTAATTCCAGCATCTATTTCTTTTTGGTGTTATTGTTAGTTTTTTTTTTTTTTGCTCATTTAGTTGTAGTTTTCCTAGTTCTTGGTATCATGAGTGATTTGCAATTTTTTACAGTATATTTTGACTATTATCTTTAGTGTCTTTGTCCTATTTAGTTATTATTTTTTTTCTTAAAGCAGCCAATCTGTTCAGTTTTAAAAATAAGCTCCTGGTCTACTTTTGTAAATTGAGCTTCCAGTGACATTTTATTCTCAGAGATTTTCACTCCTCTGTTTGTCAGTTTTAATCTTGTTTTGTCAGATTTTCCACTGCCTGGTGATGTTGGTGCAGCTTGAGAAGATGAAAAGACCTTCCCCAAGTGAGGCTACATGTTGTCGTGGAATTCCCCTCTCACTATCTCTGGCCCTGAAGTATCTTTGAATATGGGAAGGTAGTCTCTGGCCTGTAGGGAAAGGAGAATATTTCCTGGTTAAGAGCTGTTTGTTGTGGTGAGATACCCATTGGTGGTGTCCTGTGCTAGAGACACCTAGTCTCTGGGTAATAAATGGGCATCCTAAGCCAGACAAAGTAGATTCCTTCCCCCTTTGCCTTTTATTATCAGCTGGGCACCCATTTGATCTTCTTTTCCAATTCTGCCTAGCTCACTTGGTATTTTCAGTAGGTGTCCTAGACAGGGTTCTCTAGAGAAACAAAACCAGTAAAGCTTATAAATATCTACATAAAGAGATTTATATCAAGGAAATGGCTTATGAGGTTATAGAGGCTGGAATGTCCCCAATCCATGGTTCAGGATAGAGGCTTCTCCTGATTCATATAGCTGCAGGGGCTGGTGAACCCAACATTGGCAAGTCAGACAGCAGGGCTTTGCTCACAGGGTGCAAAAATAGAAAAATCCCAGATCAGCAGGAAAGACTGCAGGTAAGCAGCCAGCTCAAGTCCCAAGAAACCTGAGGTGAGGAAAAGCAGAGCCAGCTGCAAGATCCAGAGTGAGCAAAAGCCCAGTGGCCTTGCCAGATTATCCACTTAAATTCGATGCAGGCAACATGTCCAAGAAAACTCCCTTTCAACTGATTGGATACTCACAGTAGATCCCATTATGGAGCCAATCACATTATATCAAATCTCGTCATGAAAGTGATCACAACATCATGCAACTGCCAAACTACATCATAACTGCCAAACCACAGACAATCATGGCCCAGTCAAGTTGACACACAACCTTAACCATCACAGTAGGGCACCCTGTTCAATCCTGGGGAGGTATGAGCCTACCTGTGCTGCCTTCTCTTGCTAGATTAGGGATTGGAAATGCCATATCTATCACATTCTTTTGTTTGGGAGTTCATCAGATCCTCTGCAAATATGTTGTTCTGCCAGTCCTGGTGTCCCTAACCAGTTCACCTTACTCTTACCAACTCTCAGTGTTATCCTTTAGATATCTTTTATGTTACTTCTAGGGTTTGTGATTGTACTTATGGGAGAAGTGTGGGGAGAAAGCCTATATACCATTTTGTCCTATCTCCATTGTGTTATTATTTTATTCATTAAATTTGGCACCTGTATTAGATACAGGGATCTCCAGAGAACTAGATCCAATAGGGTGAATATATATATATTTACTTACACACACACGAGGTTGCCATGAATCAGAGCCAACTTGACAGCAACTGACAACAATAACAAATATGAGAGACACAGAGAGAGATTTATTTCTTTATGTTAAGGACTTGGCTCCCAAAATTGTGGTGACTGACAAAGTTGAAAACCTGTAAATCAAGCAACAGGCTGGAAACTCTGAGTGTCTTGGGTCTGAAATCTGTAGCCAGCCAGTCTGAAACTATGGCAGGATATCTGCGTTACAGTCTTGAAGCACATCTCCTTTAGGAAACCTCAGTTTTTGCCTTTAATATATTTAACTGATTGAATGAGGCCCACCCATATTATGGAGAATACTCTGCTTTAAAAAAAAAAAAAAAATTTTTTTTTTTATTCTCTGCTTTACATACAGTCAATTGATTGTAAATGTTAATAACCTAAAAATACTTTCTTAGTTACCCAGTGCTGCCATAACAGAAGCACCCCAAGTGGGTGGCTTTAAAAGAGAGAAATTAATTTTCTCACCATTCTAGAGGCTAGAAGTCCAATTCAGGGCATGACTCTAGGAGAAATTCCCTCCTTTTCAGTAGTCCCAGGAGATTCTTGAATTTCCCTGATGCTCCTTTTGTCTCTGTTCTCCATGTGTGTTTCTGTGTTTATTTTGGTCTTTTATCATTCAGAAGAATTATAACTTAACCAACAAAACAAACAAAAAACCTTATTTCCAAACAGAATCAAATCCACAGATACAAGGGCCGGGAATTCAACATGTTATTGGGGATGACACAATTCAGTTAATAGCACCTTCATAACAATATCTAGTGTTTGACCAAACAACTAGGCACAATAGTCTAGCTAAGCTGACCCATGAAGTTAACCATTAGAGCATCCATCAAAATAATTCCATATAACTTCAAATTGATTTGGTATCGACATAAGAATGAATGAATATTTTTTCCCAAAAAAAGGCTGTTTTAAATGTTCTACTATATCTATTGATGAGTTCATTTAAATGAGATCAAATGATTAATTATTATATGCCTTAACACTACCTATAAATTTTTTTCTTTTTAATTCTGGAATAATAAGCCCTAACATACCTCTCTCCCTCTTGTCTGAACTTTTGGCATACATCGTTCATAAAGCAAATAATTCACATGTCTATCTAGTCATGGAAACCCTGGTGGTGTAGTGGTTAAGCGCTATGGCTGCTAACCAAAAGGTGGGCAGTTTGAATCCATCAGGCACTCCTTGGAAACTCTATGGGGCAGTTCTACTCTGTCCTATACAGTCACTGTGAGTCAGAATCGATTCAAGGGCAGCAAGGTTTTATCTAGTCATATTACATAAAAATAAAGTACTAACCATTTAAGATTTAGCAGTTCTGCCCCTTCTTCCCAAACGCACAACTTTACTCCAGTTTTTTACACATTCTTGGCTAAGAATCTCTCTCTCATTTAAATTTCTATGTCATTCTGTGAATTCATCATTACTGTACTTGTTATAGAGCCCTGGAGGCATAGTGGATAAGAACTCAGCTGTTAAGCAAAAGGTCAGCAGTTCGAACCCACCAGCCTTTCCTTGGAAACCCTTTGGGGAGGTTCTACTCTGTCCTGTAGGAGTCACTAGGAGTTGGAATTGACTCAACAGCAAAGGCTTTTTTTTTTTTTTGTACCTGTTATGGTGTTTTATAATGACTGATTCTATGAGAGTCATCTCTGCATTCCAGTCATTTAGTACTGTATCTGTCATGTAGCATTTGCTGATTTCATTCTCATTATCTGAACGCTTGAAAATAATTCATACACAGTTCTACATAGTGAAAATATGTAAACAAGGAACCGTTTTTAAATAATTTTGATTTTTCCTATATAGAAATAGATTCATCCATAAGCAGTAACCAGTAAAGGATGTCCAATTTTGTGTCCACTACTGAATTGCATAGAATGGGAAATAGTAAATAACGCATCCTTCTCCTCAGATCGCTAGTCATCCATTGGATAAGGCATGCTTATACTACAAAATAGTATAGACTTACCCTAAAACTGTAATTGGGGTTCAGTGAAGAGATGGGTCAGTGGAATTTTTATTCATCAAGAAATAATGAATGGAAAATGTGGGCTTGAAAACAGTGTTTTCCAAACTATGGTTTTCAACCCTTTACTGAGCTGAAAAAAATCAATTATTTTTAAACTAGTTTATTTATAGTTAAGACCAACCAATCAATAGAAGAGAGGAGAAAAAGAAAAAAAGAATAATATTTGCTAAGCAAATTGGAAAACTCAAACTTTTGTGCCTTAAATTTTTCTTTCTTTACGAAAAGAAGCTATTAAATAAAATGCCTTTGATCTGTGAATTTTACGAATGATTTAGCAAACAATAATCTGTGTTTGTTACAGAAAATGCGGACCTTTGAGGTATAAGCCAAAGTGTTATTAGGATGCTTATAACACTGGAAAAAAAAATATTTTATGACGATGGAAAATACTGTAAGCCAACATTTTTAGTGCAGCTTTTCTTATGGATAAACATGTCTCAACAGTACCTTCACAAAAGCCCTGAATGCCTCTGAAATCCACTTATATTTAATTAATTTTAATGGTACATTTGAATAATACCAAGATGACTGCAGCACAACCCTAGAAGAGAAGCATGCCTCTCAAACTAATTAGAGTTCTTGAATGACATTGAAAGAGAGAGCTAGTTAAATCATTTTCTCCAGTAGTAGGTTTAATTGACACAGATATAATGCCAGTGATAATTTTACACAATTGGAAGATCAGGAGTTTAATACATCTGGCAGTAAGGCAGGGATTTTCTTTCTCTGACAGTGTTGAATAAACTTCACTAATCCTTTTCCTTTAGCTTTCCCATACTTATAAGCTTAAGTTTAATAAAAGGCTAAAAAAAATAAAAATTCCACTGAGCTTCTCATAGCTCAAGCATAGAGGGAAAAGAAGATGTCTCAGGGAGGTTGTGGCTCAGAATAATTAAAAAGACTAATGGCCAGATCAAAGGGCTAAGTTTACTATTCCCCTTGTACAGTGCAAAGGCACCCTCTTTGTAGTAAACATTTTATCTACTTTATCTTGCTTCCAAGTCACCAAAACAGAGGCAAGACTATAAGAGAGATTGGATGAACATAGGTTACGAGGTGCTACAAAATGTTTCCTTGGATGTTCAATTTGTTACACATATGATACTTGTATATTCATTCACAGGTTATGCCAAAGCTTTGGTACATGGAACTAGGATATTTTGACAAGGTAGGTTCCTACAGTATGATTCCAATAACATCTAATATTTTGCAGTTTAGAATAATGATGTTGCATAGAAGGCAGCATCACTATAGGCCATTGGCAGAGTTTATGAAAAGCATAATATTTATTTATTTACTAGAGCCTCTGACATGATTCCCAATAAAACAATCATTTTTATTTACTTTTTCTAAAAATTATAAATGACAAAGTGACAGAGCTCATACAGTCTGAAGTCTGGATTTCATTATACCTGAGAAATATCTGTTTTCTATAAGTTTGTTTTTTGTTATTTTTTTTTAACTCAAAAAAAAAAGAAAAAAAAAACTAGAGGGGGAGAAAAATGTCTAATCCTAATTTTTTTTTTCCCCTTCTTGGCTTTTCCATCAATATCATAGGTCTTGACATACTATGTTCTCACTTCCAATACTTTCTAAGGATTCTATAATTATGGTTTTACTAACTTTTTTACATACAGGAAGTATTTAATACAATGTATTTTTTTATTTTTATGCAGCAATTTTTCTTATCCAAAGTTTTATTACCATATTTTAGATCTAATGTATAATGGTGCTAGGATGTAGTCTATGAAATATTTCCTTTTTAAAATTCATTGTAGTTTACTTTGTAGTACAGAGTATAATATAATTACTGTAAAACCTGTGTAAGGCAGAAATTTCTCAGATAAGGAAAACAAATATTTTCCTCTAAAACAAGTGATAGAAAAATGATAAAGACAGTACCCTGTCAAAGATGGAGAACTTGGGAAATTAAAACCTCCAAGTGTCTGTCAGTTTTTTGTACTGCGGGGGCTTGGGTGTTACTGTGATGCTGGAAGCTATGCCACTGGTATTCAAATACCAACAGGCTCACCCACTGCAAATAGGTTTCAGCTGAGCTTCTGGACTAAGGCTAGGAAGAAGGAACTGCAGTCTACTTTTGAAAATAATTAGCCAGTGAAAACCTTATGAATAGTAGCGGAACATTGTCTGATGTAGTGCCGGAAGATGAGCCCCTCAGGTTGCAAGTCACTCAGAAGACTGGGGAAGAGCTGCCTCCTCAAAGTAGAGTCAACCTTAATGATATGCATGGACTCAAGGTTTCGGGACCTTCATTTGCTGATGTGGCACAGCTCAAAATGAGAGGAAATAGCTGCAAACATCCGTTAATAACCTGGACATGGGATGTACGAAGTATGAATCTAGGAAAATTGAAAGTCGTCCAACATGAATAAGGAAGAGTGAAGAAGAATCGATACCTTTGAACTGCAGTATTGGCAAAGAATATTGAATATACCACGGACTGCCAAAAGAATGAACAAATCTGCCTTGGAAGAAGTGCAAACAGAATACTCCTTAGAAGCAAGGATGGTGAGACTATGCCTCACATACTTTGGACATATTTTCAGGAGGGATCAGTCCCTGGAGAAGGACATCATGCTTAGTAAAGTAGAGGGGCAGAGAAAAAGAGGAAGACCCTCAAAAAGATGTATTGACATAGAGGCTGCAATATTGAGCTCAAGTATAACAAGGATTGTGAGGCTGATGCAGGACCCGGCAGTGTTTTGTTCTGTTGTACCTAGGGTCCCTATAAGTTAGAACCCACTCAAGGACACCTAACAACAACAGAAACTAAAAGAGTAAGTTATAAAATAGAATTTTATATATATTTGTTCATTCCTTTTGATTCAAAGAAAATAATCTGTGATATGTTTATGTTAAAAAATTACAGGATTATTGTGTGTAGTAAAACATCACACAAAATTTGCCTTTTTAGCCAATTTCAGGGCATGAGTCAATGGCATTAATTACATCCACAGCAATGTGCAGCCAATATCTGTTTTCAAAACTTTTTTCATGACTCCAAACAGAGGTTCTATAACTATTAAGTAGTAACTACCAAATGTTCCATGCCCCCAGACCTTGTAACCTCTTATCTGCTTTCTGTCTCCATAAATTTGCCTATACTGATATTTATTTTTTTGTGCCAGGCTAATTTCACTTGACATAATGCTTTCAAGGTTCATCATGTATCAGGACTTCATTCTTTTTTTTATGACTAACTCATTGTATGTATATGTTTTGTTCACTGACAGTGGCTACATCATTTTACATTTCCACCAATAGTGTAGGAGGGCTCCAAATTTCTCCACATCTTCTCAAATACTTGTAATTTTCTATTTGTGTGTGTTTAATAGCCATCCTAGTATGTGTGAAATGGTATCTCAATGTGGTTTTGATTTTATTTCCCTAATGACTAATGTAGGAGCCCTGACGATGCAATTGTTAAACCATCACCTGCTAACCAAAAGGTCGGTGGTTTGAACCCACCCAGCAGCTCTGTTAGGGAAAAGACCTGGCTGTCTGCTCCTGTAAAGTTTACAGCCTAGGAAACCTTATGGGACAGCTCTACCCTGTCCTATAGGGTCACTATGAGTTGGCATAGAATACATGGCATACAATAACAACTATGGTTAATGTGATAAGCATTATTTCATGCTCCTATGGGCCATTTGTATATCTTCTTTGATCAACTGTCTTTTCAAGTCTTTTGCCCATATTTCAATTTGGTTGTTTGCCTTTTGTTGTTGAATTTTAGGGTTCTTTATATTCTGGTAGTAAATCCTTATGAGATATATTATTTGCAAGTATTTTCTCCAATTCTCTATATTTTCATGTCCTTTGATGCACAAACTTTTTTAATGTTAGTGAAGTCCAATATATCTATTCTGACATTTGTTTCTTATTCTTTTGGTGTCATAACTAAGAATTTGTTGCCAAATCCAAGGTCATAAAGTTTTACTCTTAGGTTTTCTCCTAACAGTTTTATGGTTTTAGCTCTTATATTTATGTCATTAATCCATTTTGAGTTAAATTTGGTGTATCCTGTTAGTTGGGTTCCAACTTTATTCTTCTGCATGTAGATACCTAGTCGTCTCAAAACTGTTTGTTGAAGATATAGCCTTTCTCCCACTGAATAGATGTGATACATTTTCCATGGAGTCTGGATCTATTTCTGGACTCAGTTTTATCCAATTGATCTTTATGTGTATCCTAATGCCAGAACCATGCTGTTTTGATTAGTAGAGTTTTGTGGCAAGTTTTGAAATCAGGAAGCAAGAGTCCTCCAACTTCGTTCTTTTTTTTCAAAATTCAGAACCCCTTGCAATTTCACATGACTTTGAGGGACAGCTTTTCTATTTCTATAAATATGGCTATTGGGGTTTTGATAGGGATTGGGTTGAATCTATAGATTGCTTTGAGTAGTATTGACATCTTAGCAATATTAAGTGTTTCAATTTGTGATCATGGGATTCCTTTGCATTTATTTATGTCTCCTTTAATCTTTTTCAACAATATTTTGTGCATTTCAGTGTATACGCCTTCCACTTCCTTGATTAAATTTACTCCCATGTATTTTATTTTTTTAGAAGTCATTATAGATGGAATTCATTTATTCATTTCCTTTTGGACTGTTCATTGCTAAAAAAAAAAAAAATTTTTTTTCTTAATGTTAGGAAGTTAGGATTGGGGGACAGAGTTGAATCCATAGCAAGAAATAAAACTGTTTTTTGTGTGTTAACTTTCTGTGTTGATCCTACAACTTGCTGAATTAGTTTAACTAGTAGTCTGTGTGTGTGTGTGTCTGTGTGTGTATTCTTTGCTATTTTCTCTATTAAGGATCATGCCATTTGTGAGTACCGCATTGTTACACAAATAATGGGCATTTTTCTACATTTGCTAACTACGCCTTCTCCTGGAAAGTTATTTCCATAAGTGCCACAGGCTAATTTTTTTACATCAACGGGTTAAAAAAAAAAAAATGGCATAGAGGTTCTGATGAAAACACCTCATGTACGAAGAGCTTGGTTGGCAAACAAATGTAGATGGTGCACGTTATTTATGTAAAATACGGTAGCGATAGTTTCACTTTCTTTGCAATTTGGGTGTTTTTTATTTGTTTTTCTTTCTCTATAGCTCTGGCAAGAACTTCCAGTGCAATGTTGAATAACAGTGCTGAGAGTGGGCATCTTTGTCTCGTTCCTGATCTCACCAGGAAAGCACTCAGGCTTCTAAGGGGTTTTCCTGAAGACCCTTACCATTTTAAGGAAGTTTCCTTCTATTTCTTATTTTGTGAGTGTTTTTTATCATGAATGGGTGATGGATTTTGTCAAATGCTTTTCCAGCCTTGATTGAGGCAATTATGTGTTTTGTTTTTCCCTTTGTTTTGGTAATGCAGTATATTTTAATACTTTTTTTTTTTTAATATTGAACGATCTTGCAAACCTGAGATAAATCACTTGTTCGTGGTGCATAATCCTTTAAATGTGTTTTACTTTCAGTTTACTAATATTTTGTTGAGGGTTTTTGCATCTATAATCACAGAGTATATTGCTCTGTAATTTTATTTTCTTGTGATGTCTTCATCTGTCTTTGATAACAAAGTAATGCTAGGTTCATAGAGTTAGTTAGGAAGTATTCTCTAATCTTATTTTTTGGAAGAATTTAAATGGGATTGGTGTTAATTTTCTTCAGTGTTTGGTAGAATTTTCCAGTGACTCCATCTGGTCCTAGGCTGTCTTTTTTAGGAGGGTTTTGGTGATGAATTTACTATTTTTGTGGTTGTTAAAGGTAAGCTGGTATTTTCTAGCTTTTCTTGAGTTGGTTTAGGTAATTTGCATGTTTCTATAATTGTTTTCACTTCATCTGTTTTTGTTGTTGTTAGGTACTAGTGAATCAATTCTAACTCATAGCAACTCTATGAACAACAGAACGAAACACTGCCTGGTCCTGTGCCATCCTCACAATCACTGCTATGTTTGAGTCTGTTTTTGCAGCCGCTGTGTTAGTTCATCTTGTTGAGGATCTTCCTCTTTTTCACTGACCTCTGCTTAACCAAGCAGGATGTTCTTCTCCAGGAACTGGTCCCTCCATGGACAACATGTCCAAAGGACGTGAGATGAAGTCTTACCATTCTTGATTCTAAGAAGCATTCTGGCTGTACTTCTTCCAAAAGAGATTTGCTCGTTCTTCTGGCAGTCTGTGGTATATTAAATATTCTTCCCCAATACCACACATAATTCAAAGGCATCAATTCTTTTCCAGTGTTCCTTATTCATTGTCCAGATTTCACACGCAAAGAGGTGATTGAAAATATCATGGCTTGGGTCAGGAACACCTTCATCCTCACAGTGATTTCTTTTCCTCTTAACACTTTAAAGAGGTCTTTTCCAGCATATTTACCCAATGCAATACATCATTTGATTTTTTAACTGCTGCTTCCATGGGTGTTGATGGTGAAATCAAGTAAAATGAAACCCTTGATAACTTCAATCTTTTCTCTGTTTATCATATTTTTGCTTATTGATCCAGCTTTAAGGGATTTTGTTTTCTTTATGTGGAAGTGCAATCTATACTGAAGGCTGTAGTTTTTGATCTTCATTAGTAAGTGCCTCGAGTCCTCTTTGTTTTCAGCAAGCAAATTTGTGTCATTTACTTCATCTAGGTTATCTAATATTTTTACATAAAATCATTCATAATATTTTCATATAATACTCTTTATTTTTCCAAGGTTGGTAGTAAAGTTCTCATTTTCATTTATAATTTTTGTTATTTGTGTCTTATCACTTTTTTGTCTCCATATAGCTAAATGTTTGCCAATTTTGTTGATCTTTTCAGAGAAACAACTTCTGATTTTGTTGATTCTCTCTATTGCTTTTCTATTCTCAATTTCACTTATCTCCACCAAAATCTCATTATTTCCTCCCTCCTGCAGGCTTTGTATTTCATTAGCTCTTATTTTTCTTTTGTCTTGAAGTTTAAAATTATGCTACAGCTATATTAATTGATTTATATATATATATAGGCATTACAGCTTTAAATTTCCATCTAAGCACTGCCTTTGCTGTGTCCCTGAAGCTTTGATATATGTGCTTTTGTATTCATTCATATCTATGTATTTTGTAATTTTTCTTATGATTTCTTCTTTGGTCCATTGGTTGTTTTCAATGTGTTGATTAATTTCTACGTATTTGTGATTTTATTCAGGTTCTTTTCTGTTATTGATTTCTAGCTTTATTTCATTGTGGTAAGAGAAGATACTTTAAATTTGTTGAGACTGGTCTTGTGGCCTAAGATACGGTCTAACCTGGAGAATTATCCATATGCATTTGAGTAGAATGTATACTGTACTGCTGTTGGATGGATTGTTCTATATATGCCTGTTAGGTCTATTTGATTTATGTTGTTATTAGTTGTCATCGACTTGGTTCTAACTCATGGTGACCTTATGTATTACAGAATAAAATGTTTCCCAGTCCTATACTATTTCCATAATCTTGGATATGTTTCAGTATGTTGATGAGGCTGTTATGACACTCTGTCATTGAGGGTTTCCCTTCTTGTTCAAATCTATTTCCTTATTCAGCTTCTGTCACTATGTTCTACCCACTACAGAAAATGGCATATTGAAGTCTCCTACTAATAATGTAGAAGTGTCTTTTCAAGTCTGTCAATGTTTGCATCATACATTTGGGGGGCTCTGTTGTTTAGTGTATATATGTTAATAATTGTTATGTCTCCTTGATGAATTGAACCTTTTATGACTGCAGAAATGTTCCCTTTGCCTCATATACGTATATATGCATGTTTTATATATAAAGTCTGTATTATCTGATATTAGTATTGTCAAAAACCTCAAATGACCTGGCGAGAACTGAATTGAGCTCCTAGGTATCGGAGTAGCCAATTAAGACTACAAGCCAAAATGAAAGAGTGAGGCCTTTAATCACTAACTGTGATAGTATAAGCAAGATAAACCCGAAGAAGGCACCAACTTCTCTCTGTCCCATATTTTCCCAGGAATGGCACCCAGGTGAGGGTGAGGTGCATCAGTGCAGACGTGGGGATCATCCTACTGCTGAAGTTCCCCAGAACAAAAGGCCCCTGCAGTTTTATGGAACCCAGGCCTGGGGATATAGCTATTGGGAAGGGCTAGGGGTGGAAAACAACTGTGTACTGAGTCAAAATAAGGAAAACTGTATTCGGGGTCCCCCCTTTCTTCCCCAATTAAGAAGCTTTCAGCAAAGACACCTGAGGAAAGCCTCTGCAGAAAGCCTCAATAAAGAAACCTCCCCGTGCAGGCACCTAGGCTAGGAATGTGGTTATGCAAAAGAGCTTGTGCCATCAGAAAGGCCAGAGTCCTTGACTGCAACTCCCTTCAGAGGCTGAGATGCATTGGCTGTGAACCAAAGCTGGTGTGAGGAGAGACAGCTTTCCCCAGTGAGACCTGCCAGGTATAGCCTTTTTAATCACACATATGTTTTTGGCCGGGTGTCAGACTTCTCAAGTATAGCTACCCCAGCTCTCTTTTAGTTACTAATTGCATGCATTATCTTTTTCTGATATTTCACTTTCAGCCTTTGGTGTCTTTTTACCCAAAATGAGTCTCTTGTAGACAGCACATAGCTGGAATTTTTTTTTTTTTTTGACCCATTATGCCTATCGCTCTCTGTTGATTGAAGTGTTTAATCCATTTATTTTAAAATTAATTACTGATAAAGAAAGGCTTACATTTGTCATTTTGTGATTTGTTTTCTTGAATGTCTTCTCATTTTTTTTGGCCCTCATTTATACCGTTACTACTTTACCGTGTTTGTTAATTTTTGGTAGTAAAACGTTTTGATTCCTTTCTCAATTCATTCTGTGTATATTATTTAAAGTATTTTCTTTATGGTTATCAATGGATTATAGTTAACATTGTAAATTTATAAAAATCTATTATTTAAATTTGTAAGCACTTTAAGAGCATATTAACCTTACTTCTGTACAATTCCACCCACCTTGATGTAGTTTGACTCTATGGCAATGGGTTTGGTTGGTTTTTACATCATTGGTGTCACAAATTACTTCTTTATACATTGTTTGCTCAAAAACATAGATTCATATGTATTTTCGTACATTTGCCTTGTAAATCAGGCAGGAAATAAGAAGTGAAATTGCAATAAAAATACTATAATGCTGGATTTTATATTTGCCTATGTAGCTAAGTTTATCGGAAAACTGTAATTATCATATGGCTTTGATTTACTGTCTATTCTCTTTCTTTTTCATCTAAGGAAGGGCTCTCCTTAATCTTTCTTGTAGGGCTTTTGTTTATCTGGGGATATCTTAATCACTTCCTGATTTTTGAAGGAGTATTTTGCCAGATATAGAATTTTTGGTTGATAATTTTTCTTCCAGGACTTTAAATATGTCATCCCACTGCCCTCCGACATTCATGGTTTTGGATGATAAACTGGATGTTAATTTTATTGAAGAGCCCTTGTAAATGATGAATCACTTCTCTCTTGCTGCTTCCAAGATGCCTTCTTTGTCTTTGTCTGTTTGCCATTTAGTTATAATATGTCTTGGAGTGTATCTTTTTAGTTTATGCTAATTGGAATTCATTGAGCTTCTCGGGGAAGTTTTTAGCCATTTTTTATAATAGTCTTTCTGCACATTCCTCTCTCTCTCTTATTCTGGACTCCCATAATGTGTGTTTTGGTGAACTTTATGGTGTCTAACAGGTTTCTTAGCCTCAGCTAACTTTTTTTTTCATTCTTTTTTGTTTCTACTCATCAGACTGAATGATTTAAATTGTCCTATTTTCTAGTCCATTGTTTCTGTCCTCTGTCAGTTCAAATCTGCAGCTGATTTCTTTTATTAATTTTCTTTTTTATTTCACTTATTGTACTCTTCAGCTGTAAAATTTCAATTTGGTTTCATTTTATAATTTCTATATCCTTATTGATATTCTCATTTTGTTTTTAGAACATTTTCCTGATTTTCATATGCTCTTTGACAATAGTTAAAACACTTATTTTCAAGTTTTTGTCTAAAAATTCAGTATTTGGGCTTTCTCAGTGATGTTTTCTGCCAATTTATTTTGTTCCTTTGAATAACTTATAATTTCTTGTTTCTTTATATGCCTTGTAATTTTGTTGTTGTTGTTGCAAATTGTGCATTTGAATATTATAATGTAGTAAGTCTGGAAATCAGATTCTTACCCCACCTGAGGGTTTCCTGTTTTATTGGTTGTTGAAGGCAGTAATAGTCTGTGTTGTGACCTTTCCCAATTATTTTTGTAAATACTGAATTCCTTGTCATGTGTGCTCACTGAAGGCTCTGTTCCCTGGCCCACATGTAGCTAGTATTTTGACAAAGATTTCATTACTTGCAGTAGCTTAACAAAAGCAAAAACAAAAATAAAACAGAAAAACAGCTATTCTAGTTTTTGCAGATTGGCTCTGTGCTTGGGAACTTCTTCAACACTGAGCCAGGCTTGCAGTTAGCCTTTAGATTAGCCAATGGTAAATGCCTGGGGTCTTCTTGTTAACCAGGCATCCTGCCTAGGCATATGAGAGACTTTCTAAATTCCCCAGTGTACGTGGGAGGTTTTGAATGACCTAATTTCCCAAAGGAACTTTCTCCCTGGCTTTTTTACCCAGGCTTAGGCAGTCTATTGTGTGTCTCAGTCATAATCATTTTCCTATTTGTTACTTAGGAAAAAAAAAATTGCTCAATGTCAAAACTTTTGAAAAAAAATTTTTTTGTTATTTTTATTTTGTTGAGTTTAAATTTAATCCATACTGGTCATACAACATGAAATAGATCATTTTAATCCTTAGGAATTTATTGAGAAGTGGTTTAAGGTGCAGCATATGCCTTATTTTTATAAATGTCCTATGTCAAATTGAAGATAAAATTCTTATATCTCTAAGTCAAACCCTGGTGGTGTGGTGGTAGCGGTTAAGAACTATGGGTGCTGACCAAAAGGTTGGCAGTTCAAATCTACCAGGCACTCCTTGGAAACTCCATGGAGCAGTTCTACTCAGTCCTATAGTCAGAATCAACTTGATGGCAACAGGTTTTTTTTTTTTTTTTTTTGTAGTTAATGGTTTTGTTTAGATATTCTTTCTTACTTTTGTTCCTTGTTCGTTGTTACTGAGAGAGCCACACTGAAATTAATTAAAATCACAAACTATGATTATAATGTGCATATTCTTCTTTTAACTCTGTAAACTTTTACTTCATATGTTTTGAAGCTGTATTATTAGCTGAATATAAATTTAAAATTATTTATATTGAATTCAACTTTTAAATCAATTTGAAAGAATCTCACTCTTTAGCTCTTGTTATATTTTTCACTTGAAATCTTCTTTGAGTGATTCACTCTAGCCATACCAATAACATAATCCATTTCAAAAAAAAATAAATTGAACTTTATTAAAATTAAAATCTCCTCTGTGAATAGTACTTGTAAGAGAATGAAAAGATAATCCATGAACTGGTAGATGAATTTCAAATAATTTATGTAGATACTCCACTCTTAAAGACATGTAGTGTAACTTCCCATTTTTTATGTGTGGACTATGCATAGTGACTATTTTTCAAATTATACAGTTTGGAAAGGGAGAAAAAAAGAAGTAAATTTACAGTGAATAAAATGCTCTAATTTTATCTCAAGCTGGGTGATCAAGCTTAATATCAACAAGGATTGTTGTTGCTGTTATTATTAGGTGCTGTTGAGTTGGCTCCAACTCATAGTGACCCTATGTACAACAGAATAAGCCATACTAATAGTACGAACTCTTGATTTGATGTGATGGAAATGGCACTTTATTTCTGTGGTCTTCCTGCCCGTAACATATAAACCATGTCTAATAATGAGGAAATTGTTGGATAAATCTCAATTGAACATTATTCTGAAAAATACTTGACCAATAATCTTCAAAAATGTTAAAGCCATCAAAACACCAAAAATATGAGAAAAGTCACAACCATCAGGGCCCTTAATGTAATGTGGTATCCTGGATGGATCTTGGAACAGAAAGGGCATTAGAGAACAATTAAGAAAGTCTAAATAATGACTGGACTTTTGGTAATGATAATTTATTAATATTGGTTCATTAATCATGTCCCTAAAAATGCCTTTGCAGATATGTTTAACTTATGGATCTTGAGGTGGAAATAGTGTTCTGGATTATCTGCTCTACTCAATGTAATTACAATGATCATTATCGAAAGGAGACAAGAGGGTCAGAGATAGAGAAGATGTGCCAAGTAAAACATAGGTGAGAGAGAGAAACAGAAGATAGAAGAAGGGGATATGAGCCAAGGAATGTAGTTGGCCTGTAGATACTATAAGAGGCAAGGAAATATATTCTAACCTAGAGCCTCCAGAAAAAATTCAGCCCTTGAAAACCCTGTGGGGATGTTCTACTCTGCCCTATAGGGTCGCTATGAGTTGAAATTGACTCAACAGCAACAGGTTTTTTTTTTTTTTTTTTTTTTTTGTAGTTAATCATTTTGTTTAGATATTCTTTCTTACTTTTGTTCCTTATTCTTTGTTACTTCCCTAGACTAGGAGCTTCTCTGGAATGGGACCCTGGATACAAAGGATGTGCTCTGCTCCCAGCACTGCTTTCTTAGTGGTATGAGGTCCCCAACTCTCTGCTTGCTTCCCTTTTCTTTTATCTCTTGTAAGGTAAAATGTGTGCAGGCCACACCCCAGGAAAACTCCCTTTACATTGGGTTAGGGATGTGACCTTAGTAAGGGTGTTACAATCCTATCCTAATCTTCTTTAACCACAGGCAGAGATGATTTAATAAGTAGGAAATCACAAAACAGAGGACAACCACACAATACTGGGAGTCATGACCTAACAAAGTTGACACATATTTTCAGGAGACACAATTCAAGCTATGACACTCCACCTTTGGCTCCCCAAAAATAACATCCTTGCAACATGCAAAACATATTCACCCCATCATATCACAGCTAAAGTGTTAACTCTAAGTCCAAAATCTAAAAATTCCTCTTCATCTGTGAAATCTAGAATACAAGTTATCTCCTTCCAAAAGTACGACAGCAGAACAGGGAAAGCTAGACATTTCCATTACAAATGGTAGAAACTGGAGAAAAGGAAGGGATAACAGGCACCAAACAAGTCAGCAGAATACATTACATTAGCCCTTGAGGCTTTGAAAATAATCCTCTATTCTCTGGGACAATTTATACAATGGGCCTGCCCTCTGAATTCTAGGTATTGGCTACACTCTCAAGAGTCTAAGTGGAGGCCCCTCCACCCTGGGCTTCAGCTCTGCCTTCCAGGTCCAATGGGACAGCAACTCTGCTCCCTCAGCCTCAGGTGCACCATTTTCTTAGTCCATCTGAGTGGTGACTCCACCCATAGAAACACCAGAGGCCATAACTCCACCCTTTGAAACCCAGAGGTCCTGGCTATACCTTTTGAGACTGAAGCAGCTCGACTTCTTGTGTTCCTTTTTTTTTTCAGCTTCTGCTTCCTTGTTTCATGGTGTCTCAGCCATCAGCCTCACGTCCACATCTGCCCTGCTGGGGCAAGTGTTCCAAAGCTCTATAGCTCCACCAATAAGTGCCTAGAGGCACTCCACTCCTCCAGGAAGCCTCCTGTGCACAGGCACTCAGCTTTCCCACTCTGTGGGTCTGCTCCAGTGCTGCCTGGTGCTGGTCTCCTGGTTCTGCTGCCGCTGGTTGGCTGCTGCTTCTTCTCTGCTGCTGTTTCTCACCATCTGTCCTACCTCTGGTATTAACAGTTCTCCTCACTTCCTTCTGAGTCTTCTATCCATCCATAGTTTCAAAACTGCTTCCACATTTTAGGTCTCTGTTAGAGCAGCACCCCACAGTCTTAGATCTTCAAGTAATTTGTGATTTTATTTTCTATGTGGGCAGTGGACTTTTCAACCATACCCACTTAATCCACAAAAAATAGAAAGAAAAAATAAAGGCTATATAATAAATGCCATTCTGTGTTCTTGAATAAGAGATAACAGAATTCAGAAAAGGTGAAGTGGGGAGGGCAGTAAAGAAGTTTGATTAGATGAAGTCTACTTCAAAGCAACATACGTTAAGAGAGTAGCTTCCAAGGTGTTCCCTGCCTTGAACCCTGGTCTAACAAGCTTTGGAGCTACTTCAGCTGGGTAGTGTTAGAGGACACACTCTGCCGCTTAATGGTGATGTGAAGAGAGTTTCTTTTAGGCACTTGTACTATTTTCCCTTGAAATACTCTCTTTTCATCACCTCACAAAGGACTGGCCCTTCTTTTGTGAGAGAACAGTGACACTCTCATGAACTTGAAAAGAAAGAAATCAATCTTATATGTGTCTACATTTAGAGAAATAATTTCTTTCCTGAATATATATATGTCCAGCATCCTTAATGGTTAGTGAAGGGGGAGTAACTGTCCCCTCCTTCCTGACCTGAACAATTTCTGGAGGGTCCCTCTATGAGCTTTTAGAGGAATTGTGTGTGTGTGTGCTTTTTTTTTTTCTTTTCCCCTGGAGACTGATTTTCTAATTTCAAGTTGCGAAAATAAGCACAATACAGACTCTGACATCTCTTGTGTGAGATTTCCCAGTCATTATGGACTTCGTGTTTGTGCATGAGGTGCTTTTTTTAAAATTTATTTTATTGTTGTTAAAACATAAAGAACATTTTTGCCAATTCAACATTTTTAATGTGTACAATCCTTTTTTTACAATCCAATAAAACCAATTTCATCAATCATGTTATGCAACCATCACCAATATCTATTGCTAAATCTTCTATCACTGTTAAAAACAAAACAAAACAAAACAACTTTACCATACCTAAACAAATACTTTTATTTAAGAATATTTAAATTACGTATTCACCATTTTACAAATGGGGAAGCCCTGGTGGTGCAGTGGTTAAGAGCTCCATCACTAAATGAAAACATTGGTGGTTCAAAGTCACCAGCTGCTCCTTGGGAACCTTATGAGGTTAAAAAAAAGGTTATGTATTACATATAATTATGCATATATAAAGTGACTGAAAAGACTTTGGCTTAAGCACTTTAGTCTTTAAAGTGTTATCTTTGCTTTTAGAATTTTAAAAAGTTCCTTTGCAGCCAATTTGTCTAATGCAATATGGCCTTTGATTTCTTGATTGTTGCTCCCATGAACGTTGATTGTTGAGCCAAGTAGAATGATATGGTTAATGACTTCAATTTTTTCTCCAATTATTTTGATGTTGATCAATTCAGTTGTGTGAATTTTTGTTTTCTTCACATTCAGTTGCAATTCACACTGAAGCCTGTAGTCTTTGACTTTATAAGTAGGTGCTTTAAGTTATCTTCATTTTCAGCAAACAAGGTTGTATCTTCTGCATACCACAGGTTGTTAATGAGTCTTCCTCCAATCTTCATGCTGCTTTGTTCTTCATATAGCCCAGCTTTTTGAATTATTTATTCAATTTAGAGATATATTTATAAGTAAAGTGAAGGGATACAAACTGCTTCAGATATTTTCAAATTGTCAACCACACAATACCCCCTTGTCCTGTTTGAACTACTGCCTCTTGATCCATGCACAGGTATCAAGAACCACTGGTACAGAAGGAAGAAGTTCAAGCTGCAATGGAGGCACTGGGAAAAAAAAAAATTAAGACTCCAGGAATCGACAGAATGCTAATTAATATGCTTCAGCAAATGGATGTAATGCTGAAAGTGCTAACTTATCTATGGCAAGAAATTTGGAAGACACCTACCTGACCAACTGACTAGGAGATCCATATCCATGCCCATTACAAACAGAGCTAATTCAAACAAAATGCTTAAACTATTGAACAATATCATTCATATCACATTCTAGCAACATTTTGCTGATGATAATTAAAAAATGACTGAAGCCATACATCAACAGAGAACTGCCAGAAATTCAGGCTGGATTGAGAAGAGGACATAAAAGGATAGATGTCATCTCTAATGTCAGATTGATCATGGCCTAAAACAGAGAATATCAGAAAGATGTTTACCTGCGTTTTATTAACTATGCTAAAGCATTCAACTGTGTTGATAGTAAAAAATGGATAACATTGTGAATAATATTATGAAAAATGGGAATTCCAGAGTACTTAACTGTGCTCATGTGGACAAGATGTGGGGGAGGGGGGAAAGAGATGGAATCAAAATGATCCTTATGTATTTTGACAAGGTAAATATTGAAGCTCTTTACTGAAGTGGATATAATTGGGGAAGGACAGGTTGCATGGGAGGTGAAAGAATTATTTTGATTATCATTTTTTTCACTTCTTTTAAGCATAACGCAGTATTCCTATCTTTTAAATATTTGAATTTTAATGATGGTGCCATATTCCATCTTACGGATATATAATAATTCAAGTGAACTTTCTATTGTTGAGTATTTGTTTCTCTATTGTAAATTGCATTACAATTAATATTCTTGTAATTAAACTTTGGATTGTTTTCTAAGGTAACTTTGTGGAAATAGATTCTACATGATATTTCTACATGATATTTCAAATACTTTGATACTGTTGGCCATTGACACTCCTCCCAAAACAACTGCAACAACAACACACACACACAAATACCCTAGATCTAGATAAAACTGAATTGTGCAATATTAAAACAGGACTTGTGATATGTGGAACTGGTTCAGATTAGGCAGAGTTTATAATAAAATGGCATTGGATTGGATGGGCAAAGTAAACTAAATTTCTTGAGGTATGTCTTAAGCAAGTTATTAGTCTTGATAAGGAAGCTATTTTACTTGACTCACAGTCATATCTTCTAGAAGCAGGTATTTGGTAATCCTAGCAGGTTAGCATAAGTACTGGGAACTGGTCTAGTATTGTTCAGTTGAATAATAGGGAATTGTACTGATTTCACTCCTTAATATATACTGTCAAATTGCTCTCAATTGAATTTGTACCAATTCATCTTTTTTATATTCACGGCTTTAGTTTAATTGTTGCCACTGATTATATTTTTAATTAAAATTAGAGCATGGATTACCTAAGCGATTATCATTTGCAGCTATTATTTCAATGTGCTACATTGCCACAGCTGATCCTATCTGATTTGCTATATATGCCTTATTTTAATATATATTCATAATCTAATGTAGTAAAAAGTAAACAATAGTTGATTATTAATTATTCAATAAACAGAATTAGTAAAAGCATACATATACAAACCAAGCATGACCATGCTAAGAATAAATATTGAGAGAAAAGTATGGAGAAATAAACACTCTAAACTTCAGGACAAACATGAGTTTCTCATAAAGAGTCACTTTTGCAGTATTTCCACTAAAGCATCTCAACTGCCAGCAGGGATTAGTGAGCAAAGATGGCTTTGGCATATTTCCAAAATGAGCTCAGGTACTGGGTCCTTTGTTTAAAAAGCTACAGTGACTTTAGACAGATGATGATGGGAGCATTTGAGCTGCATCTCTCACTTATCCTTCTCTTGCATAGTCACTATCAGAAATAGCTGGAGGAGATTAGTCAGCTTGGCCCATTTTATCCAGTCAAAGCCTTCATGGCGGGTATCAAAAGAACGACACCTAATACTCTTAATCCTTGTGAAATATAACCTAAGGGGAAACAATTCCATTTTTGTCTAGAAATCTTTAAAGGAAAATGTTTTATACAGCAAAGAGCATTTCTGGTAAAGCAATACAATCTAATTTTCTATCATCAATAGGCTTTCCTCATTAAAAAAAAAAAAAAGTTACTTCTTTAGAACCCAAGAGTTTCAAAAGAATAAGAATATACAATCTCTGTGTTCTTTCATATTACAGATGATACACATATGATCTTTTTGCTGCAAAAGATTGGACTGTTAAGAAAACTGACATTCTTGTATTTTTTACAAGTTGAGTGGATGTAGCATAGTTTTGCATATAATGGTATATTTTGTAACTTTGTTATCTTTTTATTGTAACGAGAAAAAGCCAAACCTGCTTTTGCCAAGTTGATTCCGACTCATAGCGACCCTATAGGACAGAGTAGAACTGCCTCATAGGCTTTTCAAGGAGTGTCTAATGGATTAGCACTGCCAACTTTTGAGTTATCAGCCATAGCTCTTAACCGCTATGCCACCAAAAAAAAAAGCTTACATAATTTAGTTAATATTTTCCTTATTCTTTCCATATGTTTATTTGTCATATATTCATTTTCTTATCGACAAAGTAGTACAGACTAATTTTAGATACTTAGGCAGTATAGATAAACCCAAGGAAGGTAAAAGATCATTTTTAATCACACTGAGCTCTTAGCATTTGTGAGTATATATGTAATACTTAAATTCAGAAATTAAGGTCACGCAGTATTTTTTGTAATTTTTCAACAACTTAGAATAACATTTATTTTATGAGAAAAAAGTGAAATGAATTATGCCTGCCTGAAGGAACTAGAAGATAGGATTGAACTACAGAGCTATAGAAAAGAAGCATATATCAGAGACTATCTCATGCAATGACCCAAACCTATGATAAAACAGAAATGCAGAAATATTAAACAATGGTTCAAGGTGGCATTATTATGCCAGGGTAGAGCTTTTTGGTCTCCTACCCCTACTGTCATCCTAGGTATTTGATATATCTGCAAATGACATAGTCTTATGATTATTGAATTTATATTATTCTAAATTGCCCTCCACTTTGATATTATTATGTGAAATAATTAGCTGTCTAGTCAACACAAAATTTTAAAAAATATGATTAAAATCTTTGCATTAATTTTCTAATTTATTTAACTTGGACTCACACTGATTTTTACTTCTCTGTGTTTTGACAATATATATCTATGTGCATTTAAATTTTTATGGTGATTTTTCTCTGAGCGATATTAGTTTTCTTCTTTAGATTTACCTGTGATTTTTAAAGTATCCCTGATTTACCTGCATTACCTTTTGATTATAAACCTGAAAGTTATTAAAATAAAATGCCTACGAGCATTTTAAGGCAAAAATAGAACATGAAATGGATCCTCTGTTATTACCTAGTTCTTCAACTTCATTATTTGTCTCCTTAAAAAAAAAAAAAAAATTTTTTTTAGGAGTTTTTTTTTTTTTTTTAGAGATACTAGTTGAGTACCTCTTTTAATTAAAGTACTACAATTTGTTTATCCAATCACTTTTATTGCATGTATAACCTTTTCACAACTTACTAAATTTTCTGTGAATGTATGATGAATAGCACACGAATCTAGATCTCTGAGAATATGTTGATTGTTTTCTTAAAATTTATTCCTGGAAAAAGGGAGCTAGATCAAGCTTATTTACTTTTTAAAGATTTTAAGATGTTGATAGTATTTGATGCTGTCTTCCTTCTGGAGTTTATGTGTTTGATCATTTCCAAAAGACCTTAATAACACTGGATATTATCATTGTTTCTAACCTTTGTTAATTTATTTTTAAAAAAAATCATTGTTTAACTTTGTTACTTTGATTAATATTCCATTTAAACATTTCATATGCTTATGGATTTTCTTCTTTAACACCTGCTGACATCTTTAAGAAATGTGAACATTTTAAAATTGAAGTTTACATGCAGACCCCAAATTCTGACAAAAAGACCATACTTAATGGTCTGTCTGAGACTAGAGGAATCCCGGCGGTCATGGTCCCCAAACCTTCTGTTGGCCCAGGACAGGAACCATTCCCGAAGACAACTCATCAGACATGGAAGGGACTGGACAGTGGGTAGGAGAGAGATGCTGACGAAGAGTGAGCTGTTTGTATCAGGTGGACACTTGAGACTGTGTTGGCATCTCCTGTCTGGAGGGGGGATGGGAGGGTAGAGAGGGTTGGAAGCTGGCAAAATTGTCACGAAAGGAGAGACTGGAAGGGCTGACTCATTAGGGGGAGAGCAGGTGGGAGTACGGAGTAAGGTGTATATAAACTTGTATGTCAGTTTGACTTGATTTGTAAACGTTCACTTGAAGCTCAATAAAAGGTAATAAAAAAAATTGAAGTTTACATAATTCTTTCTAATTCATTTTTAAGATTCATTTTTAAACTGAGGGAAGCGCCCATTATCATATGCTGTAAATATTTTTCTCATCTCTTCATTTCCTTCATAAACTGTGGGAAGAAGATTTTTATTTTAACATAGAGATTATTTTTAAAGCATCAGCCTATTTTTCATGAGTTGTGATTTTCTTCTGGTTTATGTCTTGCATTTACATATTTCATCTGACTACAATTTTTTTTGTGTGTAAAATATGAAGTGCTGATCTAATTCACTTTTTCAAAATTAATGTAGTCTTTAGTATTAATTCTTTATTTCATTATGTTCTACTATGCTCCTGTTTGGGTCTACTGCACTAATAAATTATTTTAATACTAATAATAACAGCAAGAAAGACTCCTTTATTAGAAGTTATTTGTTTTTTGACATTTTTCAAGTTATTCTTATCCATAATTGTTAAGATAATTCTGTTGGTACACAAAAAAAGATATTGGTGGTGTGATTTTGAAATAACTGTATGTATTATGTTGGGGAGAACTGCTTTCCTAAACACACTGAAAGACAAAGGGTTGATTTGATATTAATCACTTAGTGTTTCTCCATCCATATTCATAAGTAATATTAACCTATGTATTTGTTCAACCAAACTAATGTTTGATGTAAGTCTTGAATACATTTCAAGATTTATACTGCTTTGCTCTTAGCTCAGGAATATTTAAAATAACATAGGAATTATCTATTAACTCTATCTGGGGAACTTCTTGGGTTGTAGCTTTGCTGGAGGACACTTAAGAGGCAGCACAATGTAGAAAACAGCACTAGAGTGTGATAAGAAAAAGTGATGGAGTTCAGACTTTAATGTGAGAGAAACCTGTGTGTAATAGGTTAGCTAGGGAAACATTTGCAGTACCAGTTTATTTCTTTGTTAAGTTGGTATAACTTGCCTGACTTACGTGGGTAGTTAGGCATCTTCAATATCAAGGTTTTCTCAACATTATTTTTGAAAAGTTCCTTATGGAGCCTTGAATAATAACAGATTACTGCCAAAAATGACTGTTGTAAAGACATAAGTTCCACCCAATACTTGTAAATTTACTTAAATAATCAATAATATCAATAAAAAAGGAAAATTATCATCATCTGGATAAACACTAAAGATCTCTTTTGAAGAAAAATGCAACAACTATTTTCTATGTAAGTTCAAACCCAGTTAAGATTAGAAGTATGAATTCTTTACATAGTGCAGAATAACTGATTTAAACCAACAGTCAAAATGATTCTTAAATGTAAGTGCTCCTGGGAAATTTCCATGTGATGGCAGATTCCAAAACAGTAGTTTTTCCTTAAATCAGCAACAAACAGGTCAAAATATCCTTTGAGAATTAATCAACAGTAGAAATAGCAACAACAATGTTAAATACTTAGGAAATTATAATCACAGTCCTGAATAAATTGTTGCACAGATTATTAAATTTTACTGAAAGAAATACAAATTTTTAATAAATCAGAAGAAAGACTTCAGTGTTAAAGATTTTCTTTTCTCCAAATTAATTTTCAGATCAAAAGCATGGTTAACCAAGTTGTGGCCAATCATGCTGTGCTCCCTGTCCACAACCTCTTCTCACAAAAACTGCCTCATCCATAACTCCTCCAATGGGGGAATCCAATGGATGCAGGAAAACCATTACAGTGAATGAAGAAGAAACTATGGAAAGAAACTGTGTAGCAGGCAAAAAAATCTCTTGTTTTCTGGTGTTTGGAAGAGAAAAAAGCAAGACCACACAAAAAAAGAGTAAGAGGGATAAGCTGAACTGCAGTGACATTGGGGTATTTAAGTTATGCTGCAAATAACTACTGCAGAACGCCTCATGGTGCATGGAATCCAGCTATGAGGCCCTGCCATAGTTCCATAAAATTACTTGGATTTCCATGGGATTCCTGCTTTCTTAACGCTGTAAAAATCCGTATGGAAATTCATCCTAATATAGCATGCATGAGTCAATCTCTATTCATTTCAAATAAAATACCCTAAAACATCTGTATAAGAACAGTAACTGTGTATGAAACACAAGGGAAAATTTATCTTATTCAATACAGCATCAAGGATACCAATTTGTTTATATGGATAGGTAGAGGTAGACAGAGAGAAATAAATACAATGATGTAAATAAATCTAAGTATCTACGTTATCTTTTTATCTACATATCCATCTACATATGTATCCATGTGCGTATCTGTCTTCTATCTATCATCTATCTAGCTTGCTAACTAGATATTTTCTATTTAACAAGAAATATGTCGGACTCTCAATGACATGTTGTTGTTAGTTGACTTCAAGTCAGCTCTGACTCATGGCGACCTTATATATAACAGAACAAAACATTGCCTGGCCGGCTGCCATCCTAAACAATCTTTGGCATGTTTGAGCTCATTGTTGCCACCAAAGTATCATTTAGTCTCATGGAGGGATTCTGTCATTTTTGCTACCCCTCTAATTTACCAAGCGTGATGTCTTTTTCTAGCAATTGGTCATTTGTAATGAAATGTCTAAAGCAAGCAAGATAAAGTCTCGCCATCCTTATGTCTAAGGAACATTCTCGCTGTACTTCTTTCAACATAGATTTGTTTGTTCTTCTAGTGGTCCTTGGTGTATTCAATATTCTTCATCAACAGCACAATTCAAATGCATAAATTCTCCTTCAATCTTCCTTTTTCATTGTCCAGGTTTTACATGCACATAAGGCAACTCAAAAGAATTTGGGTCAGGCCCATCTTAGTCCACAGAGTGACATCTTTACTTTTTAACACTTTAAAGAGGTCTTCTGCAGCAGATTTTCCCAATGCAATACATTGTTTGATTTTTTTTGACTATTGTTTCCATGAGCATGATTGTTGATCCAAATAGGAAACCCTTAACAACTTTAATTTCTTCACCATTTATCATGATGTCGTTTATTGGTCCACTTGTGAGGATTATCACTTTGTTTATGTCCAGGTGTAATTCATATTGAAGCCTGTAGTCTTTGCCATTCATCAGTAAGTGCTTCAAGTCATCCTCACTTTTAGAAAGCAAAGCTGGGTCATCTGCATGTTGCAAGTTGTTAATGAGTCTTCCTCAAATCCTACCGCTGCATTCTTCCTTACATAGTTCAGTTTCTCAGATTATTTGTTCACCATACAGATTGAATTAGTAAAGTGCAAGAATACATTCCTGCCACACGTTTTTTCTGATTTTTAACCACTCATTATTTTCTTGTTCTAGTCCAATGACTGACTGTCTCTTGATCCATGTAGAGATTCCACATGAGCACAATTAAGTATTCTGGAATTCCCATACTTTGTAATATTTTTCATAATTTATTATGATCTACACAGTCAAATGACTTCACATAGCTGGTAAAATACAGGTGACCATGTTTCTGGTATTCTCTGCATTCAGCTAGGATCAGTCTAACAACAGCAATAGTATCTGTCATTCAAATTCTTCTAAATCTGGCTTGAACTTCTGGCAGTTCCTTGTCAATGTAAAGCTACAGCCATTTTTTGAAATATCTTTAGCAAAATTATCCCAGCACAATAATGATATTGTTGAATAATTTCCACATTCCATTTGAACAACTTTCTTAGGAATGAGCACAGATATGGATCTATTCCAGTGTTGCATCTGTTTGTTGAAGCATCTCAAAGGCTATTTCATCAATTCCACCACACATCTGTCATACTGTGGTGACTTACATGTTGCTATGATGCTGGAAGCTGTGCCACCAGTATTTCAAATACCATGAGTGTCAACCATGATGGCCAGGTTTCAGCAGAGCTTTCAGAATAAGACATGCTAGGAAGGAAGGCCTGTCAATCAACTTCTGAAAGTTAGCCTATGAAAACCTCACAGATAGCAATAAAACTTTGTCCCATAGAGTGCTGGAAGATGAGCATCGCAAGTTGGAAGGCTCTCAAAATATGACTAGGATAGGGTTGCCTCCTCAAAGTAGATTTAACTATAATGATTTATGTAAAGTCTCTGGGATTTTCATTTGATCAATAACATAACCCTCCCAAAATAAATTAATAAGAGTTATTATCAAAAAATAGATAAATGTATAAATTGAGAGACAGATCTTGATTCTAAGTTGTGTTACTCAAATCTTCTCAAAATTAATTCATAATTTTAAATCAACCAAAAGAAAATTATTCAAAATAATTTATATTGACTTTTTTAAGTACTAAATAAAATATATTTCAACTGTGCAGATTACTCTAGGAAATTTTCCTCTGAATAAAATAAGAAGGTTGTTATACATTTGTCACAGTGTTCTGTGTATGTTTTCCACCTTCTTTTATAACTTTATATTTTGATATAATATCAAACAAAAATGTATAAGAAAAATATGAATCTCATAAGCCTTTTATTTAGATCCTCTAAATATACTCCATTTGTTTATATTTTGCCCCATTTTTTCTGTTTCTGTAACTCTCTCTGTATGTATTGTTGTTGTTAGGTCCCATTGATTTGGTTCTGATTCACAGCAATCCTACGTACAACAGAACCAAATTTCTATCTATATAAATACATACTAAAATACACATTTGCATACGCACATGTATATGTGTGATACATATGACGCATATTTTTTCTGACAGCTTTTGAAATTAAGTCGGATGATTTGTGTCTCTTTACTCTTGACTCATTTAATGTATATTTATAAAATATACATTAAATGAGTCAAGAGTAAAGAGACACAAATAAGAAAATTTTCTTAAATAACTACATTACAATTTTCAAAATCTTAAATAGCAAAAGGTACTAGAATGAACACTACTGAAGGAAAAGAAAAAATTTAAATTACAACGATTTTTTTTTTTTCTTTCTATATTCCTGTTTTGAGGAGCCCTGGTGACACAGCAATTAAGTGCTTGACTTCCAACATGAAGGTAGGTGGTTTGAACCCACCAGCTGCTATTTTGGAGAAAGCTATGGCAGTCTACTTCTGTAAAGATTACAGCCTTGGAAACCCTATGGGGAAGTTCCACTCTGTCCTATAGGGTCTCTATGAGTTTTTGTATATTCCTATTTATTTATGTAACATGAATACAATACTATTGCCTAAAAATTCATATTCATTTTTTAAAAATTGTATCAAAAGTATCTTTTATGGCTATTTTTTCCCCATGCAAGATCAAGTCAAGAATCACACATGGCATTTTTTAGTCTACTTTCATCCGGGACCAGCTCTTAAGCCTTTACATTTTATTTCTTTACCTTAGCTATTTTGAAGAGTACAAGTCAATTATTTTGTTGAATGTCCTTTCATTTGATCTATCAGATGTTTTCTCATTATTTGATTCAGGTTATGCACTTTTCATAGAAGCAAAATTGATTTTACTTATGTATTTATTTTTGCCATACCCAGTATGTTGGAACTGTGCTCCAGTATTGTTGATGTGTATTGATGATTTAATTAAATCAATGTGGTATCTGCCAAGTTTCTTCAATGTAGTTTTTTTTCTCTACTTTATAATTTATAAGTAATTTGTGAAGATATACTTAGAGACTAGTTTTAGTATCAAATGATGATTTTCCAACTTCTTCATTTCTTGTACGTTTACTAGTTGGTGTTGAACTGTAAGGAAGATCTTTCCCTTCTGTTATCATTGCTTTTAATCTTGAAAAATTTTGAAACTACTCAAATGAACAATACATGAAGACTTAAGTACAGAATGCTATCATCATTCAATGGAGTGCCATAACTATTAGAATCATGATGTAGATACACATTTATTGTCATAAAAATCATTAAAGTACATTATACAATGGAAATGAAAAAACAAAAAAAACTCCAAACCATATTTTGTCTGCTATTGTCGTTAGTTGCCGTTGAGTTTCTTCAGACTCATAGCAACCCCATAAGCGCAGAGTGGAACTTTGCTCCATAGGGTTTTTAGGAGCAGATTGCTAGTCCTGTCTTCTGAGGCACTTCTGCATGGGATTGAACTACCAATCTTTCAGCTAAATCTGTACCACCCATGGTCCTATATTTTGTCTACTACTCCGTATTTTAATTCTAGTAGAAGCCTTGAAAGATATATGTAAAAAATTCTATTTCAGAATCTCAGTGAACTTCTCCAATGTAATTTTAATTATTAAATATACATAAACCTCAAAATTAGTTGCATGAATTTTGGGAAGAAAAGTGAGAGAATTTCTATCAAATGAACCTGTTACAGTCAAGTTGATTCTGACTCTTAGCAACCCTACAAGACAGAGTAGAACTACCCCAACAGGGTTTCCAATGAGCACCTGGTGGATTTGAACTGCCAACCTTTTGGTTAGCAGCCGTAGCTCTTAACCACTATGCCACCAGAATTTCCTCTGTCAAATGAAGTTTCAGGAAATGTAGGGAAAATACTAAAAAGAAAAAAAAAAAAAATTGCATGTGTTTGTATGTGAGTGTAAATTTCCATTGATGTAAATTATTTCTTTAGATTTAAAAATTATGAAATTATTAATGCTATATATATATATAATTGCAAAAGAGATTATTTGAATTAATTTTAGAATACATAACTCTTTCTTTCACACCCCCCTCAGGAATAGTCTGCTTGACTGGGATACTTATAAATATATTTAGAATTTTATAAACTTTAAGATTATCAAAAGTTCAAGCAGTAAATCAATATTTTTCAATGCCAAGTATATGCAAAGACTGTTGGAGATATTAAAAACAGTGAGAAAAATTGTATTAAATGTGGTATTATCATGTTAAATAGGAGTTGCTGCAGCCTCCATTGTGTTTGCTTAGGGCCCTCTGGAAAGAGTTCTTCTGTCTTTCATTATTCATCCCTAAAGTCTGTCACAGAACCCTCCATATAGAAAGCTTCAATTCTTTGAAGAAATTATTCATAGAATTTCAAACCTCATAGCAAGACTGTAGTTGAAGAGAAAAGACACAACTTAAAGTGAGTAAATAATGCATATATAAAATACTCAGAAAAAATGTATGATATGTCACAAAGACATTATACTAATTGCCAAATAGTTGCCATCACCAGTAATTCTTTTTCTGATATTCAAGTATTCATTTTACAGAGACCTGATATTACTCTACCCCCTTCCGTCTGTCAGTTTATTCATACTGTGGGGGCATGTGTATTGTTGTGATGCTGGAAGCTATGCCACAGATATTCAAATAACAGTGAAGTCAAATATGGAGGGCAGGTTTCAGCTGAGCTTCCAGAATAAGAGATACTGGGAAAGAGGACATGGTGATCTACTTCTGAAAAGACTTACCCAGTGAAAACTTTATGCATAGCAGTGGAACATTGTCTGATATAGTGCTGGAAGATAAGCCTGTAGGTTGGAAAGAACTCAAGAGACATCTGGGGAAGGCTCCACAAGGTAGAGTTGACCCTTAATGTCATGGATAGAGGCAAGCTTTCAGAACATTAATATGCTGATGTAGCATGACTTAAAATGAGAAGAAACAGCTATGAACATCCATTAATAATCAGAACATGGAATGTGCTAAATATGAATCTAGGAAAATTGAAAATCATCAAAAATGAAATGGAATGCATAAACATTGATATCCTAGACATTAGTGAGCTGAAATGGACTGGTATTGGCTATTTTGAATCAGACAATCACATGGTTTATTATGTCAGGAATGACAAATTGAAGAGCAATGGCATTGCATTCATTGCCAAAAAAGAACATTTCAAGATCTATACTGAAGTACAACTCTGTCACTGAAAGGGTAATGTCCATAGGCTGACAAGGAAAACCACTTAATATGACTATTATTCAAATTTACCTACCAACCACTTAGGCCAAAGATTTAAAAAAAAAATTAAGTTTTTACCAACTTCTGCAGTCTGAAATTGATTGAAAGTGAAATCAGGATGCATTGATAATTACTGGTGATTGGAAAGTGCAAGTTGGAAACAGAAGGATCGGAAGTTGGAGAATATGGCCTTGATGATAGAAATGATGCCAGAGGTCACATGACAGAATTTTGCAGGACCAATGACTTCTTCATCGCAAATACTCTTTTTCACAAGCAAAAGCGGTGGCTATACACATGGATGTTGATTACATCTGTGGAAAAAGACAATTGAAATGCTCAATATTATCATTCAGAACAAGGCCAGGAGTAGACTGCAGAACCGAACATCAATTGCTCATACACAAGTTCAAGTAGAAGCTTTAGAAAATTAGAAGAAGCCACTAGAGTCAAAGTGCAACCTTGACTATATCCGCCTGAATTTAGAGACCTCAAGAATAGGTCTGACGAATTGGACGCTAATGACTGAAGGCCAGACAAGTTGTGGAAAGACATCAAGAACATCATATATGAAGAAAGCAAGAGGTCATTAAAGAGAAAGAAAAGACCAAAATAGATGCCAGAAAAAATTCTGAAAATTGCATTTTAACATCAAGTAGTTAAAGTGAAAGGTAGAAATGACGAAGTAAAAGAGTTGAACAGAAGATTTCAAAGGGTGGCTCAAGAAGTAAAAATAAAGTATTAAAACGACATCTGCAAAGATCTGGAGATAGAAAACCAAAAGGGAAGAACACACTCAGCATTTCTCAAGCTGTAAGAACTTGAAGAAAAAAGTCAAGCCTTAAATAGCAATACTGAAGGATTCTATGGGGAAAATATTAAACAATGCAGGAAGCATCAAAAGAAAATGGAAGAATATACTGAGTCACCATGCCATGTCAGGAGGTAGCATATGATCTGAAACCAATAGTACTGAAGGAAGAGGACCAATCTGCACTGAAGACATTGTCAAAAAACAAGACTCCAGGAATTGGTGGAATTCCACTTGAGATGTTTCAGCAAATGGATGCAGCACTGGAAGTGCTCACTCGTCTATGCCAAGAAATTTGGAAGACAGCTACCTGGACAATTGACTGGAAGAGATCCATATGTGCATCCTTTCCAAAGAAAGGTGATCCAACTGGATTTGGAAATTATTGAACAATATCATTAATATGACATGCAAGTAAAATTTTGCCAAAGACCATTCAAAAGTGGCTGTAGCAGTACATTGACAGGGAACTGACAGAAATAGAGAAGAGGATGTGGAACCAGGGATATCATCGGTGATGTCAGGTGGATCCTGGCTGAAAGCTGATAATACCAGAACGTTTACCTGTGTTTTTATCGACTATGCAATGGCATTCGATGGTGTAGATCATAACAAATTACGGATAACATTGCAAAGAATGGGAATTCCAGAACACTTAATTGTGCTCATAAGGAACCTGTACATAGACCTAGAGGCAGTTTTTGAAATAGAGCAAGGGGATACTGCGTGGTTTAAAGTCACGAAATGTGTGCATTAGAGTTGTAGCCTTTTACCATACTTATTCAATCTGTATGCTGAGCAAATAATTCAAGTAACTGGACTGTATGCAGAACGGGGCATCAGAATCGGAGGAAGGCTCATTAACAACTTGCATTATACAGATGACACAACTTTGCTTGTTGAATGTGAAAAGGACTTGAAACACTTTCTGACGAAGATCAAAGACCTTCAGTATGGATTGCACCTCAGCATCAAGAAAACAAAAACCCACACAACTTGACCGATAAGCAACATCGTGATAAATGGAGAAAAGATTGAAGTTGTCAAGGATTTCATTTCACTTAGATCCATAATCAACATCCACAGAAGCAGTAGTCAAGAAATCAAAAAACATACTGCATTGAGCAAATCTGCTATGAAAAACCTCTTTAGAGTGTTAAAAAGCAAAATGTCACCTTGAAGACTAAGGTGCACCAGACCCAAGCCTTTGTGTTTTCAATTGCCTCATCTGCATGCAGAAGTTAGACTATGAATAAAGAAGACTGGTGAAGAATTGATGACTTTAAATTATGGCATTGGTGAAGAATATTGAATATACCTTGGACTGCCAAAAGAATGAACAAATCTGTCTTGGAAGAAGTAGGGCCAGAATACTCCTTAGAAGCAAGGATGGCAAGACTGACTCTTGTATACTTTGGATGTGTTATCAGTAGGGAATCAGTCCCTGGAGAAGGTAGAGGATCATCGAAAAGAGGAAGACCTTCAACAGGATGCACTGACATAGTGGCTGCAACAATGGGCTCAAGCATAATAATAACTGTGATGATGGCACAGGACTCAGTAGTATTTTGTTCTGTTGTACATAGGGTCGCTATGAGTCAGAACCGAGTGAACGGCACCTAACAACAATAACAGTATTACCCTACAGACTCTTAAGGGTGAAACATGTTAGAATGAACTCTACTGAAGAAGAACAGATTTAAATTACAGCTACTCTTTATATATTTCTCAGATATTTGGGCCTAATTCCAACCCTGCTCATTCCTAAACAAACTGGGGAGTCCTCAGTAACCTCCTCTTTTCCCCTCATTAATGAAAGCCTTTTCTAATCTTTCTGTAGGTGTCTCTTGGAGCTGGTGAGGGCTATTGTGATTTTAATATAAGAGAAATTCAGAATGCCTTCTTTCCTTTTTTATATATGAAATAGATTCTATTTAAGATTTTTGATATAATTTTGCTGGGACCTACAAAACCTAAAATATTCTCCAAACCACAGATGTCTGAAGTATAGCTGTCCAAATTTATGAGACTTAGATTTATAGTTTGTGAGATACATAGAAATCTGAGAGATAGGTTAGCATATTGAAAAAAGCAAACATCTAAAGGTCCCCCTGATGCTTTCTTTTGTCTTTCTTTTGTTGTGATAGGGAGAATAACATTGTATGTAGAAAAGATAGTATTATTGGTGAAAACAGCCTTCTATGAAGCAGACATGAGATTGGGCTTCACCCTCACTCATGATTTCACCTAGCATGCTTCAGGGTCTCTCTTTCTTTTTCCCTGTTTTTTTCTCTATAAATGTGAAACCATTAAGACTCTGTAAAGTACATTGATCTTTGCTTACTCCGTACCAGTGGTGATCAACGTGAGGTTCCTCAACCAGCAGCAACCAGGAAGATCGCTGGACCATCTAGGAACTTGCTGGATATGTGGATTTTTGAGCCCTACCCAGGCCTGATTCAGAAACTGAAACAATCTCTGGGGATTGGGGTCCAGCAATCTGTTTGTAACCAGTCCTCCAGGTGGTCCTCATGCATGCTTAAGTTTGTGATTCATATTCTAGTCCTGAGATCCTTAGTAGACATGGAATAATGAAGAAAAGTGAAGGAGAATTTAAAATCCTTTCCAGATGGGTGATTTCACTGATCTCATGAAAGTTAAGTAATATGTGAATAGGCAGATGGCTATTTATTTGCTTCTTAAAACTTATCAAGTTCTCTACCTTAGTGTCAAAGGAAAAGCATGAGATGCGTAATTCATTCATCCACTTTTGCTCTAAATTTGCTTCATTTCTTTCTTTTTTTAATGATTACTAATCTAGGTTAGTAGAAATCATCAGAGAATTGCTGGCGAATATTTTTAAAAATAAAAGCTGTGCCCTCAGTGGGTTTGTAATGAGTGTTTTAATTTCTACATTTGAAAACAATGACCATTCCCTCATAAGCAGAGAAATTGTATCACAGTCTGAAACATGGAATAACTTCTTTTTTATGGCTCAGCTCTAAACCATTCAACATAAAAAATTCCGTTCAACATAGGGGTCCATAATATGAAGGCTGACAGTTTGTAATGTAGGGTTTAATTAAATTGTGCACTGCTGTAATTAAAGGTTTTGAGTTATTAATACATCACTCTGGCAAACATTTAATTTTTATCTCACTGGTGAAACCCTTATTAAAACAGGATATTAGGACAGCTAAATAGAATTTGCTGCAGAAGTGGCTTAGATCGTTAGATGTATTTCAGCACAATGTACTTCAGTGATTTTTTGTTTTAAATAAAAGAAGAGGACTTTGAAAAATGAGCATAGCCTGAGATAAGAGAAAACCCCATTTTTTAAAGTCATAAATCAGATAAAGTAAAACAAACTAGGGGGAAGAATTACTCTAAATGATCAGTGTTAGAAATCTACTTATGCTCACCCCAAACTACCCTAGCATTTTGAGTTCTCAAAATCGAGTCCAAAGTTCCAAGTTATTTCAGAATCACTTGTACTACTTTAATAAATATTTTGTGTATTCATTCTGCAGCTAGAAAAGGCAAAGTCTTTGCTTACCTGTTGATTTCCACTTTGCTCAAGTGTGGATACCAAAAATTTGGGAATGAATAGTGCAATGATTGTACAACATGGGGGCACAAATAATGTCACTGAATGGTACCCCCCAAAAATGGTTGAAATGGCAAATGTTTTGTAATATATATTTCACCACAATAAAAACAAATGTCCCTTGCATTAACTCATCACTGGCACTGGATGACTCTCCTAAATCAAGGTATTTTTTCTTAGCTGGCATTCCAACACAGATCCAGAAAGATTGGCCCTTCTCTGATACTTAGAGTCGAAAGTCTGGATCAGAGTCAGAAAGGCCAGCATTTCCCACAGAGCATTCTAAGTAGCACTACTCCTCTGCCACAGAGAAGTTCCAAAGTTAAAGATGGTACGTGTTGCATTCTACACCCCCTTTTGCAAGATTATATTATGCAATAACATATTTAAAAAATGAGTTCAGTGGTTAAGAAATCTAGGTAATTTTATTTCTACATTTGTCAAACTTAATTTACCACAAGGCCTCTTTTTGCTCTTTCCTAATATTCACTAGAAGCCCTGGTGGCATAGTGGTTAAGTGCCACAGCTGCTAACCAAAAGGTCAACTGTTTGAATCCACCAGCCACTCCTAGGAAGCCCTATGGGGTGATTACACTGTGTCTTCTAGGGTTTTTTTTTTTTTTAATATCCATTAATAATCTTCAGAAATATTATCCTACAAAGCGTATGTGGAAAACGCTGTTGTAATGAACAGAGGGCTGACTTAGGCACTAAGAGACCCCAGATCAATCCTGTTTCCATTATTTGCTGTGGAAGCTTAGAGAAGTTAATTAAATGCTTGAATCTTCAGTTCCTCATCTTTAAAATTAGGTTGATAACCATAGTACAGGTTTCCTGTGAGGATTAAATTTATATATAATAAATTGTAAAATACAAATGAAAAATTTGTCAATTTCTTTCTTTTATTATTTAGCAATTTGTTATTAAACCCTTGAGTTTCCCAGTCATTTCCTTCTTCTTCCCTCATTCTATGTATTCTACAGGACAAGGCTCAGTATGCAAACAATTACGGGGAACATAAGGAATGCCTAGAGTTCATTGGGCAAGCTCAGGCAGAGTGTGCCTATGCTCCCAAGTATTTATTCCTTGGATGTGTCCAGGAAAATTATGATAGAATATCGAACAGGAAAGTTGTAAGAACTTAATTAGCACCAAGTTCCTTCACATTAAAAGACACTTTGATTTGAAATTATATCTTGGCACCCATGATAAAAATAAGATGTTCACTTAATCATAGAATGAATAAATGTTGGCAAGGAGTGCAACATGTTCTTAACAGCTTGTACTAAGGTACAATGAATAGAGAACAAATTCGTATCCATGTAGCTAATTAGACAAGTTACTACAAACAAAAACATACTCTTTTTTATACATCAAGCAATGAGTGGAGTCCAAGTCAGATATATAATGTGAATTATACTTTTAAGACTTGATTCAAAGACTATGACTTGGTGTTCTCACAGATAGGTGCAGGCTTCTAAAAAACAAACAAACAAAAAAACCATTGTCATTGAGTCGATGCCAACCTACAGTGACACTATGTGTTCGCAGAGTTCTAGAGAGGTAATAATAAAATGAAAAAATGAATGAAAATGTTTTGTTCTCTTATATATAAGGCCACCATGAATTGGAGTCAACTCAAAAGCAAATAACAATTATAACAACAGAGAAAGAATAGCAGAAAGATAATCTTTTTATGGAAATGAGTTTTTGTTATTATTAATTCGGGGGCAGAGATGGAAAGAAAAAAATTAACTGCACCCCTATATCTCCCTTCCTGGAGAAGAGGCTTCTCTTAGAGACGATGGGAGGGATTAGCCTCCACTAGACTTTCTCATAAACATGTTTATGTTCTGGGTCAAACCTCTTGTCACCATGTTAGTGGCAACGTACCCAGAATCCCTATTTAAAACAAGTAACTATTTTTAGGAAGCTCTACCTCATCTCTAGATTGCTTATTACAAAGAGACCTGGAATCATAACTCTAAATAGCATGGCAGACTAGAAAATGAGAGGTAGTTAAGTAGGCACTTTATATTCAAGTAATTAAACAAACCAGTTGCCAAGTCAGTTCCAACTCATGGCGACTCCCTGTGTTTCAGATAAAACTGCCCTCCATAGGATTTTCAATGGCTATGACCTTTCAGAAGCACATGGCCAATTTTTTCTACCAAGGTGCCTCTGGATGGGTTCAAACCACCAACCTTTCACTTTGTAGCTTGGTGCTTAATATTTGCACCACCCAGTGACTCTTTATATTCATGTAATTATTAATTTAATCAGAATATAAAAGAGGACGCCTCAACATTGAAAAAGCTCTCTTGGTAAACTCTGTTTTTGTATACATCATTCAGAATGTGTCTATTAACCCAATACCAAACTGTGTCCTAATGAAAGAGGAGAAAGAAATTTCTCAGGAACAGAGATTGGTAGTTGCCTACTTTTCCAGAAAAAAAAAAAAAATGCTGCATATATGATTGGTTCTTGTTTGATGCTTTGTGTCATTAATCACATTTGGTGTTGGGTAAGAATTATCACTTTTAGGAGAGTATTTTGACAATTCAACTCTTTATGTTAACACAAAAGAGTTACAGTGTTTTTGTTTTTTAGCGTTATCCATCATTACCCACCATCCCTGTTTCTGAGGACAACATGTGTCAGAGCCACTGAAATCATCTTTTGATGTCCCACCCAATCTACTGAATCAGTCTTTCTGGGTTTAGATTCCTATTTATTTACTTGTGTGTGTGTTTGTGTTTTCTTTTTTTGCAAGCATCCATGTGATTGCCGTTGTTGTTGTTGTTGTTCTTAGGTGCCTTTGAGTCGGTTCCGAGTCGTAGCAATCCTATGCACAACAGAATGAAACACTGCCTGGTCCTGTGCCATCCTTACAATCGTTGTTATGCTTGAGCCCATGTGATTAAGTGCCATAAAATTTTAGAGCTGCTGCCATAGACTGCATTGTTTATTAACTTCAATTACTAACAGTTATATCCAGTATACAATTTGTACCAAATCATTATCTTTCAGATACACTAGCAAAGCCCACCTCAGCAGGTGACTGACAATAAATGATTTTAACCCCGTAATAGTCTCATTTAGAATTTGACTAATTTTAATAAAAATGTACCTAACCAAGTCACATGTTTTAAACTCTTAAAGACTTTGAATATTGAAAATTAACCCCTTTATTTATACAGAGCATAATACAGTTCAAAATTTCTGAGCAAAGAGATAACATAAGTTTGTTTCACTCAGGAAAGAAATCTTTCATTCTTCGATGTCTTTCCAAAAAATCTGTGATGGTGGCAGTATTTATCAACCTTATAAAAATCACGTGCTTTCAAAATCTAGTGCAGTATCTTACTTGGAGAGTCTCCATTTAAATGCAAATTTAGGAGTCTTCTGTCATGAAATGAATTTTTCAATGAAAAAGATGTGTGTGTTTTTTTAATGCAGAAGATGGAAGGAATACAGAGTCACTGAACCAGAAAGAATTGCCCAAGGTTCAATCATTTCAGGAGGCTGCATATGATCAAGAACTGATAGTACTGAAAGAAGTCCAAATTGCACTGAAGGCATTGGCAGAAAACAAGGGTCCAGGAATTGATGGACTATCTGTTGAGATGTTTCAACAAATGGATGCAGTGATGGATGTCTATGCCAAGAAATTTAGAACACAACTACCTGGCTAACTGACTTTAAGAGATCCATATTCATGCCTATTCCAAAGAAAAATTATCCAAAGAAAAGTGAAAATTATAAAATAATAATCATTAATATCACATCCAAGTAAAGTTTTGCTGAAGATCATTCAAAAGCAGTTGCAGCAATGCATCAACAGGAAACTGCCAGAAATTCAAGCTGGATTCAGTTGAGGACGTGGAAGGTAGGATATCATTGCTGATGTCAGATGGATCTTAGATGAACGTGGAGAATACCAGAAAGATGTTTACCTGTGTTTTATTGACTATACAAAGGCTTTTGACTGTGTGGATCATAACACATTGTGGATACCATTGCAAAGAATAGGAATTCCAGGAGCCCTTAATTGTGCTTGTATGAAACTTATACATAGACCAAGAGGCAGTTGTTCAAACAGAACAAAGGGATACTGTGTGGTTTAAAATCAAGAGAGCTGTGCATCAGTGTTATACCCTTTTACCATACTTCTTCAGTCTATGCTGAGCAAATAATCCGAGAAACTAGATTATCTGAAGAAGAACACGGCATCAGGATTGGAAGAATATTTATTAACAACCTGTGATATGCAGATGATACAACCTTGCTTGCTGAAAGTGAAGAGGTCTTGGAACACTTATTGATGAGATTAAAGACTGCAGTGTTCAGTATGGATTACATTTCAACATAAAGAAAACAAAAACCCTCACAACTGGACCAATAAAAAAAAAAATAGGTAACATGATAAATGGAGAAAATATTGAAGTTGTCAAAGATTCCATTTTATTTGGATCCACAATCATCGCCCACGAAAGCAGCAATCAATAAATCAAATGATGCATTGCATTGGGCAAATATGCTGCAAAATACCTCTTTAAAGAGTTAAAAATTAAAGATTTCACCTTGAGGACTGAGGTATGCCTGACCCAAGCCGTGGTATTTTCAGTCGCCTCATACGCATGAGAAGCTAGACATGAGTAAGGAAGACTGAAGATTTAATGCATTTGAATTATGGCTTTGGCAAAGAATATTTAATATACTGAGGATTGCCAGAAGAACGTACTAATCTGTCTTGGAAGAAGTACTGTTGGAATGCTGCTTTAAAGCAAGAATATTGAGACTTTGTCTCAAGTAGTTTGGACATGTTGATCGGAGGGACCTGTCCCTGGAGAAAGACACCAAGTATGATGAAGTAGAGGGTCAGTGAAAAAAAGGAAGACCCTCAAGGTGATGGATTGACCCAGTGGCTACAACAATGGCTCAAACCTAGGGTTAGTGAGGCTGGTGTAGGACCAGGCAGTGTTTTGTTCTGTTGTACATAGGGTTGCTACGAATTGCAAACAACTCAATGGCACCTAACAGCAGCAATAGCCTATTTATCCCACTACATGACTTAACATTAATATCTAAGAGCTAAACGTTTGTTTTGTGGGAAGATAAAAAAGATAGATATACAGGTAAAATCTATCGATCTTCCTGGGATAGAGAGTAATTTACTAATGGGATATGAAAAAAATATTAAAGAGGAATTCTGAAAATAGTTTCTTTAATCTCTTAGGAAACCTAATTCTGCAATAATCTTAGTAACTGCAGTTTCACTGAGGAAAGGACTGGTATTTTTATAAATCCTCTCACTATAGTGTAAAGGGGGCCCTGGTGGCACAGTGGTTAAGCATTTGGCTGCTAACCAAAAGGCCGGCAGTTCGAATTCACCATCCGAGTGGAAATCCTATGGGGGCAGTTCTACTCTATCCAATAGGATTGCCTTGAGTTAGAATTGGCTTGATGGCAACGAGTTTTTTTTTTTTTTTTCTATAGTCTAAAGAGGTATGGTTGAATTTGTTGAGTTCACAATTCAAAGTGTTTTTCTTAACGGCTTATATTTTTAAAATACATATTTAGTGTGAATATGCATTGAGGAAATTATTATTTGCAGCCTGTTATGCACAAGGTACCCTGGTAGGCATTGTGAGGGGATGGTCAGCCCTAACTCTGCTTTCTCTATTTTTGCTCAGCTGAGAAAACATATGTGTTAGATTTTTAGGAACTCTTTCAATTCCTGCACCAATTCTAACTTAGCAGGAAATGGGAGGGATGACTCAGTCTTCCTAAATGGTGTGATTTGGAACTAAGACAAATCTTCTCAGGCAGGGATGATTGATCCAACAAGTTGTCATCAAAGGGGAGTGCTCTAATATGCACATGTTAAACAAAAACAAGGGACTTACTTATTTTCAGGAGCTAGCCTCCTCAAGTTATAAAGATGGTTATAATTTTCATTAGTTAATTCATCAAACTGTTTCTGAGGATGAAGTTTGGGCCAGCTTCTTAGAATGCAAAACAGAGGAAGATTGGAAGCTACTGGGGACAGAGACATGAAAGAAAATATTAAAATTGGTTTTCTTTCTCAACATATACTCCACAGTGGTCTGCTGTGGTGCTATTGCTTTCCATTTTAAATACTGCTTATTCTTGCTCAGCCCTTTCTTCTTACTAATACTGCAAACTACTTTCCTGTCTTCCCTTCTCTGACCATCCAACATGCTGCTACTTTTAACCTTACCAACCCAAACTTATTTACTCAATGTTAGAAATATAGTCCTGAAAAAATAAAAGTCTCCTACAACTATAGTGTTTCTTATAAGGCAAACATTTAGCAAGTAACTACACAAGGAAATAGGGAGTTACAAATTGTGATGCCAGTTAACTAATTGCCATCATGCTGATTCCGACTCATGGAGACTTCTTGAGTGTCAGAGCAGAACTCTGCTTTATAGAATTTTCAATGGCTAATTTTTCAGAAGTAGATTGCCAAGTCTTTCTTCTGGTAGACTTGAACTTCAAAATTTTTAGGTAGCAGGCCAGGACGTTACCTGTTGCACCAACCTGGGACTCCATAAATTGTGGTATTTCCCTATTATTAAGAAAAAATTCAGAATGTTATGGGAAAATATAACTAAGAATTCTATCTTAAATTGGAGAGGACAGAAAGACTTCTTTGGGGAAGTGCTTTTCAGTTTGAAAATTGAAAATCAGTAGACGGTAACAAGACAACTGGAGAAGAAAACGGATTTCCAGAAAGAGGGAATAACATGGCAAAAATCTCTGAGGCTAGAGAGATTTCCTCTGAAGACCTGAAAGATCAGACTAGCTGTGTCATAGGATGAGCCACAAAAAGGGTAGTAAGAAGTAAGTCTAAATTTATAGGTCGTATTATCAGTTTGGAGCTCTGGTGGCACAGTAGTTAAGAGCTCACCTGTTGACCTAAAGCTTGGCAGTTCAAATCCACCAGCCACCCTAGGAAACCTTATGGGTCAGTTATACTTTATCCTACCGGGTCTTTATGAGTCAGAATCAACTGGACAGCAACAGGTTTGCTTTTTTTTTTTTTTTTTCCTTTCAGTTGTCTGTTCGATCATGTGAAAGATTTTAGAATCAATCCTAAATCTTATAGGAATCCATTAAAAAGCTTTCAGGGTCAGTGTAGATCTGGTTTGTGGTTTTGTTTGCTCATTAAAAGAAAAAAAAAAGGTCATCCTAGTCACTATGTAGAAAATAAATTTTGGGGGACAAAGACTAGAAACTAGGAGACAATTTAGGATATTATTTTAATAGACAGTGAAGAAAATGGCATGATTTACACTATGGTGGTATCAGCAGAAATGGAAAGGAAGCTGTAATTAAAGAGACTGCTTTTCTCTTGATAGGAGATTCCACTCATGGTGCATGGGAGCACCATCCAAGAATGTACTCTATTATTCCAAGCCAAGCTCTAAGAGTAAGTCTTCAGTTGAAGGCAATGTAGTTAAAAGCTCTCCCTCAATTCCATCCACACTTCTAATTCTCTCTTTCTTGTGCTCAATGGAATTATGTAGATGAGGTTTTTTTTGTTTTTGTTATTTTTTTTTTAATCAGAAGTTATGAGAAGTCTGCAATTCTTTAAAATTTCACTTCACCATCAAATTCAGAGTATTATCATCATTATCGTCATCATCACCACCAAGCAAAAATCATTCCCCGCAGTAACTCTTGTTTGGCTCAGAGCCGGAACAACCCTACCTAGATCAGGACACTGGCAACATCTTGTTCTCTGCAATGTTCCTCTTTTTCATAACTGATTGCCTTAACATGAAACATCTGTAAATTAAATAAAGAGATGGCATGCATCCTGAATACTAGTTTTGAGAAAGATTAATGTAATGTCTAAGTCTTTCCTAGATCAAATAGGGCAATGAAGGACCAAAGAGACAGCTGGATTGTAAGAATTCTTTGACTTGAAACATTTGAGGCAGTGTTTAGCCCTGCTGTGCAGTCTCCACACCGTTTATTTACTCTGCTTCTAAACCGCCTCAATACAACTGTCTTCACCCTCCTATCTTCATAGACTTCTAGATGAGTTCATGACTCATGACACATCTGTTGTCCCATGACCACTGCCCGAAGTATTTAACTGCTTCTTGAATTTACGACGCATGGGCACCATCCTTCCACATTGTGATTCCTAGTTAAAATTAATATTTAGAGTATGTAAGGAATTTTACACAAGTTATTGTAGCCTAATAAGCTACACGTTTCAACATCAATATCCTTCTAATAATTCCATGTTGCCAGATCGCGCTTTATGAATAACACCAGCTAATATTGTAAGACAAATTATAGTCACATATAGAGCTTGCTCCCTTGAAGCTTGAAATATAATATGAGATATATGTCATATATATGATTACCTCAATACAAGGTAAAATGTTATAAATGTGTTAAGGAAGAGCAATATGTAGCATAGGGGAAAGAGAGGGAAGGCAGGGAGAGGGAACAATAGGTGGGCTTCAGGAATTGGTATAATTTAATCCTTGAAAGGAAACCCTGGTGGCATAGTGGTTAAGAGCTTTGGCTGGTAACCGAAAGGATGGCAGTTTGAATCCACCAGGTGCTCCTTGGAAACCCTGTGGGGCAGTTCTTCTCTGTCCTATAGGGTCACTATGTATCGAAATCTACTCAACGGCAACAGGTTTGGTTTTTCTTTTTTTCATCCTTAAAAGGGTATAAATGTATTTATGAGGAAATGGCAAAAAAATAAAATTTCTGTCTGGAGAAATCAAACAAATGAAAAGGTACTAAATTACATTTTAAGAAACTTTAATTTGTACGGCAGTTTTAAAGTAACATCAGACAATGATGCTAGCGGCTGCTGAGTCTATTCTGACTCATGACGACCCTGTGTGTGTTAGAATGGAACTGTGCTGCATAGGGTTTTCAGTGCTTGATTTTTTGGGAATTAAATCACCAGGCTTTTCTTCCAAGGAACCTCTCTGTGGACACAAAACCTCCAACCTTTTGGTGAAGAACAAGTAAGTAAGCCATTTGCACCACCTCAATAATGATAAGGTAAAGGGAATGTTTGAATGGAGTCAAATTGGAGAGGGCCTTGAATGGCAATGAAATTCTATAGAAACTAGATCCCCACCCCCAGCCACTCATGCCCTGACCCTTCCATCCTCACCAAGAAAATAGTCTGTTTTCTAATAATAGCCCAAAGTTATCTAAAAACAGAAAAAAAAAAAAAATGTATGGCGGAATCTTATTTCCACAATCTTTCTAGAAGTTATTTCATATGATGAGCATTCATGATTCAGCTGTACTTCTCTTGTCTGCAAGGTCTAGCAGGCATATGTATGTTCTCTTTAGTGGATGCCATCTGTCTTTAGTTTCTATTGGTATTGCAGGTTTCTCACTATTTGCATATGTCTGTGCTCTTTTAAATGAGAAACTGGAAGTGGGGTAAGAGGAGAAGACTTAGAAATATGTGTAGAAGCACTTTTCTATCCATACATAAGAGGAAAGGTCTTTGAATGGTGCTTGGAGAATACTATTGAGATGGTTTAAGGGTAGTAAATACTTCAGATTTAAAAGAGAAGCAATGCTGATTGAAAAGTTTATTTCTGAAGTTATTATTATTATTTTGTTCCTTAAGATTAATACTTCTTTTGAAACCAGAACTAAAGTTTGAGGAAACATGAACAAAAGCTCAGGAGTGGAGAGCATCAAAGGGCCATTCAAAGCCTTCTTTTAACCACTTATTTTGATGCAGGAAAAATAAAAAAGCTTCTCCATCCATGAGGAGCTAAGAACTGCACGTAAAACAGTCCAGTTGATGGCAGAAAAGTTATTGCTTAGGCTCACCCCTAACACTGTGGATAAAAAAAAAAAAAAATTAACACTTATTTCAGAGATTTATATGTAAAGTGTAGCCCTCGAATCTTAAATTAATAACACTAATCCTGGAAACTCAAAGAGAGAGAGAGAGGGAAGTAGCAATATTGAAAACATTAGAAATTGCTTCTGAGAACATCAAAATGTCTTTGATGATCAATAAAATTATGTCCTGACAAAGCATCAGGATAATGAGAATAATCTTACAGACAACCAGAGCTGAAAAGTCTCTGTCCAAGCCATGTAAGCCTAATTTTCTGGAAAAAATTCATGTTCCAGGATTATTCTTTAACTTTGTTAGGAAGAGCCATATAGATAAAATTTAGCAGCAAAGATAACTATTTCTTATAAGTTCACCTTCTCTGGACTACAAGATGGAAATCTGAAAATGGTAGGATGACAATAGAAAGTAACCATCTATGTCTTCGAAGAGTAGGTCTCCATTCCAACCTTTTTTTATATATATATATTTTTTTCTCCATTTTTACTGATAGAGAGAGGAAAGGATTTAAGGAATTTGGGTAATTGATTTCATTCATCCATCTATTCATTCAGGAAAATTCATACAGAACATGTTTAATGAGCACCTACTATATGTTACTTACAGCAACCCCATGTGTGCAGGGCATAACTGTGCTCCACAGGGTTTCAAGGCTGTGAACTTTGGGAAGCAGATTGCCAAGCCTTTGCTCCAAGGCATCTCTGGGTGTGTTTGAATTGCCAAAAGTTTGGTTAGTAGCCCAGCGCTTAACTCTTATGTCACCCAGGGTCTGGGACTCTGAGTCAGCATGCACTGGAGTTAACTCATTGGCAACTAGTTTAGCTGGTTTTTACTGTATGTTAGGTTTTATTTTAGGGGTTAAGAATACTTGGTGAACAAAACTGACAAGCTTCTTCATTCGCTGTATACTCTAGAAAAAAAAGAAGATGGACCATAAAAGTGGTAATCAAATTAAAAAAAAATCCAGCATATGATAAAGTAACATGAAAAAAATAAACTGGATATTGTAACATATAGTAATTAGGAAGAGAGACGTTAGTCATGGACAACCTACATTACCTAAAGTTAGCTGAGACTAAATAATAATAATAATATGATTTTTCCTTGGTCCTTGAATTTTCCCACTGTGTATATGCCTGGAGGAAACATAATAGTAGTTCTAATAATTATTTTGATGACTATTATTTCTATAAAATACATTTAGATTGCTTTGACTATTTAATCTTAGATTTTCTCCTATTTTTCAATTTTGCTAAAAAGTTTCCTGAGCTTTATTTTCTTCTAAACTTATTGACCTTAAATTCGAGACATTTTTCTATTCTATGAACCAATCTATAAAGGAATTTGCCCTAATTTTGTACCTTCTAAACAAATAAATTATGCATCGCATTTATTTCTTGTTCACCAATCAGTGCCACTTAAGGTAAGAGCATGTTTGAGTCTCAATAATGAGAGTTTGTTGAAGGGGATGTTTCTAATTTCTACGGTGTCTGGATTATGGTGTGAGTGCAATTATTTGGGATAGAAAAAATTTAGTTATAGTTTAATTTTTTAATTGGGTTATACAGAAGAAAAAGATCAGTCTATACAAAACCTAAAGATGAATATGAATAAAAAACAATATGAATAAAAAAAACTCAAAAATTATCATATGTATCAAGTTTCTTGTTGAGGAAGATACAAAGTAAATTTTTTTAATGGCTCTATAAAGGGAAATAAAAATCTACTTAGCATCCTGTTCTGGCTTTCAAAAGGAAATTATCATTAAAATAAAAGTGAAATTCTCCCTTCCTTACACATTAAAATGAAATAATCAATATATTCTTTAAATTGTAATAAAGATTTAAAAAAAAAAAACTTAATCTTGGTCTATAAAGACAAAATGGCAATATTTTGTTATCCCTGTTTTCTAACTAGAATACCGTTGGGAAAGAAAATGCAATTATCATTTCATTGCATTTCCCCTGCCTGATTAAGAAAGAGTTGCATTTTACACTAAACTGAAAATCAAAATCAATTCCACATCACAAATTCCAAAGCAATAGCCTGTTAGAAGGGCCAGTATTAAATAAAGTATCTTTCATTAAGTTACAGGCTAATATATAAAAATTGGGTTAGGTAGACCTTCCATTGGGCGCTATAAACAGCGCTCCATTATTCACTATCCGAGATGAGTTCTGCCTCACCTGCCCTCTGGACTGATGTCTCTTTGCCTTGATTCTTGGCTAGACCTACTCAGCAATGACTCTGGTCAGTTTCAAGGTCATTGAGCCCTGGCCTCTGATTACATAGCTGTGACTTAGCATGAGAGTGAAACTAGTGAGCAGATTACACCATTCATCTAAAAACAAAACAAACAAACAAACAAAAAACCAATAAGTCTTTGGCTTAGATTCCACACAACTGGGACCACCAAAGCTGTGACTTGCCTGAGGTTGCCTGGAGGGGCCAGGTACCAGAAGCAGAAGTATTAGCGGAAAATTAAGAGACATGAAGGGGCCAGTAGATAAATAGCTTATCTTTCCTCTTGACTGTTGTAAGAAGCAAGATACTCTGCATGAACTATTAATCACTGTTTTCTTAGGAATTTGTACCCAGTCCTGTAATCCACCTCTTTGTGTTTGTTTTCCTTCCTCAAACTTCTCAATCCTCCACCATTTCCATTTTTTCCTTAGTTTGTCCTCCCTGCAGTTGCAGCTCCTAATAAAATATGCCACAGGATCTGTTTCCTGGGAAACCAGTCAAAAACAAATTGCATAAACTATTTTATTTTCTTGAATATCCCCTTGATGAGAAGTTCAAATTTTCTATGGAATGCTTTATTAAGTTACGGTTTGCTTAGTCATTTTGACACACTTGTTTATGTCACCTTTGAAGGATGAAGAAAAGAAGAGCAAGTGTGTGGGAATTCAGTAAAAAATACTAAATGATTCTTTCTCCTTGAAAATATAACTAAATAACATTTTGGATAGGTTTTTCTTTCAATGTAAAAGGAATCAGTGTTAGCCTTGTACTGTTTATCATTAAAAATTCAGAAAAAAATATTTTAATAATGATTTATTATTTAAACTCTGACCTTTTAGCAAAAGCCATTGTGCCAAAGACAATTAAACTTCAAATTCTTTAAGTGATTTTAAAAGGACATGGGTCAATGAAAGACAATTCCCAATTCTTATATAAAAACATGGTGGAGGGTGTTCATTAAGAAACTGGCCTTTGTAAACAATGGAGGAAAGTAGTGAAATATTCTCAAATCTCCTTCCCAAATGATACAAAATGACTTCAGATCAACAAATATTCTGCACAATACCACACTTTCGACATTATCTAAAGACAGTGGATGGCAAAACTACAAAATATCTAAGAGTAAAAAGGCAAGGAAAGAAAGAATACCAGGCCTATGGTATCACATACTCTCAACTACCCCAACTTTATCACAGAACTTTTTGGCAGAACAAGAACTGCAAGAAAAACAGTGTTTGGGCACCTGGTACAATCATTTTTTCCTATGTGACCTTTCTGACCCTGGGTTTAAAATTTCCCCACAATGATTTTTGAGCCACAGTCTGCTAAGTGATTGGCCTGTGTGCTATCTGTTAAATATCTTAACAAGAAATGAATGATTTGCTGTCTGTCTAAGTGGCTTGCAGTTTACCCAGTAGGGTTCATTGGTTTATGATCCCGATAATAAAGCCTTGAAAATTGACAAGAAGTTTTCCTATGTAAGCAGCCAAACTCTCAGAGGTTTTTTTGTTGTTCTTCTTCTTTCTGATCACCAAAAGCCTGGAAAGGAGTGTACCCTTTGGACCCAGGGTACCTGCACTGAGGACCTCCTAAACAAACAAACAAACAAAATTGCCACTAGAGTCAATTCTGACTTATAGTAACCCTATAGGATAGAGTAGAACTGTCCCATATGGTTTCTAAGGAGTAGCTGGTGGATTCAAAATGCTGACCTTTTATTTAGAAGCCCAGCTCTTAACCACTGTGCCACCAGGATTCTAAGAACCTCCTAGGCCCAGGTTAAAGAGCTGTAATATGGAACTAGGGCTATACCCCTGAGCTAATAACATTGAAGAAAAACAACAGAGCAGACAGCAGTGGTGGGTGAGTTGGGCCCAGGGAGTGGACCGTGGCGGTGGCAATGCTGGTGGTAGGAGTAGCGGTAATGGCAGAGGTGCTGGGCCAAACCAACTCACAGGGCAGCACAGCATGAGCCTTGTGGGCCCTGAGAAGCAGGACAAGACCTATAGGCAGCGGTGATATGAACCTAGAACCTAACCTGAGCTGGTAACACACCTGCTGACACCTAAGGCACACCATTTCTCCAGTTAAATAAGAATGGACAGTGGTTTTGAGGAATGGGTAAGCTGGTCCTCTATGAAGATGTAAGCAGTTCCTTCTCCTACAAAGTGGGTCACATGTAAGGGAGCGGAACTTGTTCATCATCAAATCTGTTCCTGTTGTTTACTGTTTGCTTTCTACAAATAATAACAATGGCTTTCAATTGCCAACACTTTCTTAAGTGTCTTTTTGTGTGAGACCCAATCAGATGGGCCAATAGAGTCCACTTCTTAGCACTCTTTTCACTGTTTGTAATTTTGAGGCAATAGCATGTACATACCTATAATTTTGAGGAAACAATGTATGTATATGCAGATAGGGTACTACAGAAGTAGCCTGAGGGTGAGGTGGAGTGAATATAAAAAAAAAAAAAAAATTTTTTTTTTTTATAAGAAAGATTAAATCCATCCTAAATATAAAAAATCCTAAAAAAAAAAAGTAACGTAGCATTTCAGACCATGAGCTACATGGAAAGGATTTCAAAGTATTCACTTCTCAAAGGAACAAACACCATAAAAAGTGTCAGACAAGCAATTTAATGGGAAAGATTTAATGAAGCAAGCTGATTTAAAAGGACAAGTATGATTTAAGGAAACAGCCTTAAAAACCCAAAAATTCTAGAGAAGGAAAAAAAAAAAAAAAGCCTAAAACTGTCCACTGGCAATTGGATGTTAAAAAAAGAACAGGGGATATTTAAGGTACTGGAAACCAAAATAGAACCACAAAATCAGAGGATTCACACACACACATTCACTCCATCAAAGAAGCTAACAAGCCCTTCTCAATACCTGGACATTAATAAAGTGACAGAAAAGGTTATCATTAAACTAAAAGTTTTGTAAAATAGCTCAATGTCATAAAAATTAACAAAAGCAAAATGAAGCCCATGAAGAACTGTTGTAGAAAGGCAATAAATAAAATTGTACAAAATCAAGGAAGAATAACCATGAAGCAGAAGAAAGCTGTAAATCTACTTTTCAAACAGAATTAAATATACTCAGACAAACATAAAAAAGAAAAAAAAAATCCTTGATATAGAAATTCAAAACTAAAAGCAAAATGGAAAAACATCAGAAAAAAACAAAAAATTGTTTGGATTCAGGAAAGAAATAAGTGAAAATTATTATATTAGAATTTAAGAATAAATTAACAAGTTGTACAAGGAAAAAAGACTAAAATAGAAATTTAACAATGGGCATTTAAAGCAGTTAAGTAACCAAGAGAGTAAAAAATGACATAAACAAAGAAGAAAAAATGGATCAAGAGAGAAAGTGATGAAAATGTGAGGACTTGAAAAAGAAAGAGATAGCAATCGAACTGAGCTAAAATTTAAAAGTATAATTCAAAAGGCAGAGCCAACATGGCACTATAGACAGAAGCACCATGCCCTCCCTCTACAGCAAAGACCCAAAAAACTAAGTAAAAAGGATAAAAATGTCAATCCTGGAGCCCTAAGTGTCAAATGAGGGGATAAAGAACTCAATCAAGCACTGAACAGAATAAGAAACTGATAGAGACTGAGGAGAGCTACAGAGTAGAGGTCCCCTATCATCTAACACAGCACAGATTCGCCACCTTGGACCTCAGTCACCAAGGAAAGCAGACAGGGAGTGCAGGAAGGCAACTTCATGGAACTCCCAAAAGGAGACAGAGAACCCGGTGAGCAGTGATACACACTTTCCCACCACCCACTCTTCTTCCCTGTAAGAGGACTTTGCCACTTTCCAAAGGGCCATGGTCACTCAGCCAGAGAGACATCAGCTCAATGCCACCCAGATTCATCATCTTGGATCTCAGCCGCCAAGGACTTCAGACAGGGAGTACGAGAAGGCAACTTCACAGAGCTCCCAAAGGAGACAGAGCACCCAGTAACCAGTGATACAAGCTTCCGACTCCCACCCTTCTTTCCAGTACATGACCTCTGCCAATTTCCGATAGGCCACAGTCAGTCAGTCAGAGTCTAGCTCACTGCTGCCTGGATTTGCCCCACCCCTGCCAGCTGGCTCCTTCAGCATCATTTTTTGGCTTTGTTTATTTCTTCTCTCTCTGCTTTCCTTTCTTCCACCCGCCTAGTCCCATGTGCCTTCTGGATGGTCTGTGCCACACAGCTTGTCTAGAAGCCACCAGCACACAGCCTCTTCAGGTCTGTTCCACCCCCACTGGCAAAGTCCTTTAGGGCATTTCTTTTTTCTTTTTTGTTTGTGGTTTCTATTTTCTTTTCTTTTTTATTATTGTTTCTTCTCTCTCTCTCCCTTTCTTCCTTTTCTTCCTCCCACCCACCTAGTCCCATGCCCCAAACCCCTCTTCTCTATGGGCTGTACTGTACCGCTCTGCTAGAGAGCCTCTGGAACATGGCCTTCCCAGGTCTGCACTGCCACCATAGGCCAGTTCCCTCAGTGCCATATTTCTTTATTTTTCTTTATCTTTCCCCTTCTCTCTTTTCCTTCTTCCATCTAGGCTCTGTGCCGCCTCTGCCCCTTCCTGATGGGCTGTGCCACACTACTTAGTGAGAGAGACAATCAGCTCACCACCACCCTAGTTCCACTCCACCCCCAACGGTCAGCTCCTCCCAGCACCATATTTTTTTTTCTTGTTTTTTTTGTGTTTGTTTTCTTCTTTCTCTCACTCTTTATTCTGCCCACCTAGCCCTGTGTGCTGTACATGTCCCTTCTCAACAGGCTGAGCCACATCACTAGCTAGAGAGCTACCGGTGTACAGACTTGATGAGCCTGCCCCACCCCCACCTCCAAATCCTACCACATTGCCATTTTATTCACTTCCCCCCCCTTTTTTTTTTGGCTCCTGTTTCTCTCTTGTTTATCTCATCCACTTAGCTCCACATCCTTTCCCTTCCCTCCTGCCTATCTTCACTGTGCACTGAGTGCCATGCCCCCAAGCAGTATAGGCATGGACCACCAGACCCTGCCCTGCACTTCCCCCTAGCCCTGCCCTGTTGGCCCCAGTACATAACACAAAAAACCCATTCCCTCTACTCTCCGACACTGCTAGATACACCCTGCTACACCATAGGTGAGCGACCAGCCATGTCTACCTGGACAAGGTGGTAAGAAGTATCGTGACCACAGATGAGCAAGAAACAAAGCATGCCCAACTCTCCTGCCCAGACATAAAAAAAGGCAGGACAAAACAATCAAATCTACAATGAATAAACAAAGAAAATGATTCCTGAATGTCCTGAGGGCAGCAAATAATATCAAACACATTAAAAAAAAAAAGAATAAGATGACCCCAAAAAGTGACTAAAATAAAACACCAGTTGACTTTCTGTTAGAAGATAAGACACTAGAACTATCTGATGGGGAGTTCAAAACTCTGATATTCAGGGCTCTCTAAGAGATGAAGGAAAGCTCAGGCAAAATAAAGAAAAAAATAGACAAAATCAGGGAAAATGCAGACAAAGCAACAGAATTCAGGAAAACACATACAGGAATAAAATATCAAAATAACTAAAAAACTAGAAATTACACAAAAATAGCTATTAGAAATCCAAAAGTTAAATAACAAGATTTCAGAAATGGACAATGCAATAGGTTTTAGGAGCAAATTTGAAGTAATGGAAACAGGATCAGCAAAACTGAAGATAAATCCTTGGATACCAACTTTGGGGAAAAATCAGAGAAAAATGAAGAAATCCTGGGAACGATGTGGGGCACAATCAAAAGCAAAAATTTGTGTGTGATCAGAGTTCCAGAACAGGGGGAGAAAACAGAAAACACAGAGAGGATCACTGAAAATGTGCTGACAGAAAACTTCCCTAATATCATGAAAGATGAAAACATTCTACTCTGACACGCATAGGGTCACGGTGAGTCTGAGTAGAATTGCAGCAACTGGTAAAAAAAAAAAAAAAAAATTAAAAAAAGAAGCTGGCTTTATTCTGATGGACCGAAAAGAGAAAACTTTCTGATGCCTTACCTTCCTCATGTTTGGAATGAGGCAACTTGCAAACATAGTTATCCTGGAATAAGAAAATGAGATAACCTCAGATGAACCACAGTTAAGACTGTACCATAAATATGACATCAATTGTTAATCATATGTATTTTTTTTTATAGGGAGGAGAACAATATCGAGACCAAAAGGAGACCCTGTCTGGGACCAAATATCGACTATATCATGCCCTTGTCTGGTATGCCCAATAACTATGCATTTCTTTCAAAAAATATTTTTTAATTTGTCATTTCTGAAAATTCTGCTCAATTTAATTTAACTATGGTGGATGATCAGAGCTCTGGTGGCACAGTGGTTAAGAGCTTGGCTGCTAACCAAAAGGTCAGGATTCGAATCTACCAGCCGCTCCTTGGAAACCTTATGGGGCAATTCCACTCTATCTTATATGGTCTCTATGAGTCGGAATCAACTGGACAGTAATGAGTTTGGTTTAGTTTGTTTTATGGTGGATGATAACTAATTTAAGAATGGTATTTCAATAATCCTGTCATTTCAATTTCAAAACAGCTTCTTCATCTTCATTGTATAGCTGTAGGTTCACATAGGTTCTGAATAAATATTTCATTTGTTAATAGCTTTGCTCTTTTTTTTTAATTATAGGAAACTGCACAATCAGTAAGGACACGGCATAGTGGTTAAAAGCTGGGCTGCAAACTGGAAGGCTGGCAGTTCAAATCCCTCAGCTGCTACTTGGAAACCCAGTAGGGCAGTTCTACTCTGTCCTATAGGGTTGCTATGAGTCAGAATCGATTCAACTCAATGGCAACAACATCTCAATATCAATCCTGCATTGTAGAAGTACAAATGTACCTACTTAACTTAGTAGTTTTCAAGGTAAAAGTAATGTTTCCCTAAAATAGATGGAAGTTGCACTAAAAAAATAATACTAACTTTTTAGCTCTCATCCCAATTAATCTTCCAGAAATGAGAAATAAACATAATGAGTGAATGTTACCAGAGAGTAGATGCTAGGTAAAGTTATGAAATCAGTGTGATAATTAGAGCTGTGTTGTGAGAAATGCATTACACAGGTCTAGGGTCACTATGAGTCAGAACAGACACAAGACATCTAACAGCTACAACCAAGGGTTAATTTGGAACCCTGGTTGCACAGTGGTTGAGAGCTCAGGCTGCTAAGCAAAAGGTTGGCAGTTCGAATCCACCAGTCTTTCCTTTGAAACCCTATGAGACAGCTCTACTCTGTCATATAGGGTCGCTATGTGTTGGAATCAAGTCGACAGCAAAGATTTTGGCTTTGGCTTTTTTTTGGTGGGGCTAATTTAGAGAAGATCAAATGAAGTGTACAGAATAAACAAATTCTTACAATGTAAGAATTGCAGTATTAAACCCCTTGCCGTTGAGTCAATTCTGACTCATACCAACCCTATAAGACAGAATAGTACTGTCTCATATGGTTTCCAAGGAGCACCTGGTGGATTCGAACTCCCAACCTTTTGGTTAGCAGCTGTAGCTTTTAACCACTATGCCACCAGAGTTTCCAAACTGGAGTACAGACCAGACCAAACCCATTGCCCTCAGTTGATTCCGACTCAGAGCGACCCTATTGGACAGAGTAGAACTGCTCTATAGGGTTTCCAAGGAGCACCTGTTGGATTTGAATGGCCCACCTTTTGGTTAGCAGCAGTAGCTCTTAACCACTCTGCCTCCAGGGTTTACAAAATTGTAAACTACAAGACTAATTCTTATAATAAAAAGGAATATTCAAAATAAGTCAAACTTTTTCCTGGGTTTCATTTGGATTCTGTTCAAACATCTACAATAACATTTATCTCATTGTATTGTTACTGCTGTATTATTCTCTTCTCCCTGCACTTAACCATGAGTTCTTAACTTAGCACAATACTTGGCACAGAACAGACACTCATTGTGTGCTTAATAGAACAAGTAAAAATAGTATGATTAGTCATTGATGCTTCACATTAGAGTTCCTATACCTTAAACATATTCTCTGAAAGTATTGCTAACTCTTAATTAAAATATATATATGCAATTATTTTTATAATAATTATATGTATAATTTTTACATTAAGCATTAGCAAAACTATATATACACTAAAATATGAGTCAGAATTGACTCAGTGGCAATGGATTTGATTTTTTTTTGTTTAATATATATATTCTTCTTTGGAATAATTTGGAAAATAGACTAAAAGCAAAAATCCACCAGGAAATAAGCATTATTAATATTTGGAAGACTATATTTTAAATATTTTTATGGATAACTATGCGTATATGTATGTATATGTATATTTATATATATTATATATCACTTAAATATCAATTTATAGGTATATTCATATATATACAAATACATACATACATATGGTCCATTAAATTTTAACTTCAGAAGCAAATTTCAATGCCTATATTCTTCATGTCATTAAATATTCCTCTTTGATGCTACTTGTAATTGTTGCACAGCATTCCATTTCAAAAAACTACTAAATTTAAGCATAGGTTTTTGATTACTTAAGTCACTATAAAAATTTGGCTATTATATATAATTGTGCAATAAATATTTTTAAGGCTGAGTATATTTAATTATACATTTTGAATACATTCCTCAAACAGGAATAGCTAGGTTTAAGTATATGCACATTTTAAGAGTTTAAATCTGCATTGTCAAACTGCCCTCCAGAAATTTAGGTACATTCCCACCATCACCAGCATGGATAAGAGTATCTGCTTACCAATTAAATATATTCTTTACTACAACTTTGAGTGAATTACTTCAGTACAGGTAAATATAAAAAACTGATTACTTTAAATCATATAATAGTGGCTATGGACATTATGAGCAGTTGAAAGAATAAAAAACAAATATAGAAGGAAAAAAAGAAAAAAACTTATCTAGTCCATAAAGCTCACTAGTATTGTACAGGGGTAAAAATGATATGGGGGCAGTGTCTGACCTTCTCTAACTTCACAAGGGGAAAAGAGAATCAAGATCAATAGCCCCAGGCTGATTGTTAGGAGGCCGGAGTCAAGCATGCCTCCTCTCTCCACCATGTTTACCAATTTTGACACCAACTGTCTCTTCCACGGCACTCTGCTCTGCTGGGTTTGATAATTCATTGCAATAGCCACACTGAACCCACAGACAATACTCATGGTTATGGGGTTTATTAGGGAAGTAACAGTTGCAATTCAGGTTGAGGAACATTCAGGATATAGTTCTTCCATCAGGACAGCCTCTCCCCAGGCGTGCTTGCAGGCATACCTCTCCCTGGGCCTCTCTGCCCAAACACACTCAGCTTTCTCTCTCCATGGTCAGGGAAGCCCACCATGCTGTCTCCTGCTGCCAGATCTTTGTTGCTGGGTCTCTGCTACTGCGTCTTTCCTGCCACCACTTCTCATCATCTTCAGGGTTACAGCTTTCTCTCTGTCTGTCTCCTGGTCCCAGGAGCCTCCCAGCTCAGGGATCCCAGGTCCAATGGATGCACCACATTCTGGCTGTTCTTCCCTGGAGGTGGTAGGATTCTATCTTCTTTCCTGCCTCTGGGGTGGCTCATTTCAAACCCAGTGGGTTGGCAAAAATGACTAATCCCTTCGGTGGGCCACAATTACCATATCTGCACAGCCCAGCCCAATCACTTGGGTGGAAGTTACAAGAGCATGACTAGAAAAGCCACACAAAAGCGATCCATGGTACCTCAACAGACCAGTATTTAACAATCACTTGCACATTCTTACTGAGAAGATCTCTGAAAAACAAGAGTCCAATGTCAACACAAAAGCCATGAATTAAAAAAAAAAACTATTAATTCTTCAAAACCAAAATGAGATTGATACATCAAGGATATTGACTCCTCAAAATAATTCATTAACCATTATTCCTTTCCCAAGTTGTTTAACTAAGGATAGAGAAGCTTAGATGAAGAGAGGTTGCCACATGAAGCAGGAAACAGTTGTAGGTGGTTTTCCATGTGCAAATGGTAAATTCTGTACTGCAACACAAATTTGTTGGTGTCATTATCAAGGCAAAGAAGACACTGAAACCAAGAACATTAATAGTAGAGCTTGTTTTACATGACCCAGACACACACACACATGTGTAAACATTATACAAACTATATCTATATATATTATAAAAAGGGATCTATATGTATTATAAATGTGCTTACATATTATAAAAAACATATTTAAGTACGGTAAAAGATTTATACATGTATATTGTAAAAGGTATATACATACCTATAAAAAAAATAGTAACCCAAAAAATCCAGTAAAAGTATATATAAAACCCATTGTCATCGAGTAGGTTCCGACTCAGAGGTATGTATATATATTTAAATATACATATATATACACACATGCATACACATATACCATTAACTATTATATATATATATATATAAACTCATTGCCATCCAGTTGATTTCAACTCATAGCAACCCTATACAACAGAGTAGAACTACCCCATAGGGTTTCCAAGGTTTTTGATTGGCCCAGGCACCACTGGGATTAGAACCCAGGATCTCCTGTTCATTAGGCAGGCTCGTATACCAAAAGACATATACATAAATGTATACACATTCACACCCACACCACCCACATACATATACATGTATATATATGTGTGTATATATATATATATACAAGTGGTTCCCCACTTATGAAGGAGTTCTGTTCCAACGACTCTATCATATTTCAGTTCTAACATAAGCTAAATACCTCCTTTTTTTTTTTAAGTTTTCATTATTATTGCTTTTTATTATCAGTATCACAGCACTGTAAACCTTGCGGGCCCATGGACGTATATGTGGCCAGATATTGCCCAAATGGAGGTTATACTATATATGCAAGTGTGGTGTGTTACACACAGTCATGAGCTGTATGACGAAACGTGGCTCAGTCTTGCACCATCCTCACAATCATTGCTATGCTTGAGCTCATTGTTGCAGTCACTGTGTATATTCATCTCATTGACAGACTTCTACTTTTTCACTGACCAAGCATGATGTGCTTCTCCAGGAACTGGTCCGTCCTGATAACTTGTCCAAAGTATGTGAGAAGAAGTCTTGCCATCTGTGCTTCTAATTAGCATTCTGGTTGTACTTCTTCCAAGACAGGACATTCTTCTGGCAGTCCATGGTGTATTCAATATTCTTCACCAACACCCTAATTCAAAGGCATCAATCCTTCTTCACTTTTCCTTATTCTTTGCCCAGGTTTTGCATGCGCATGAGGTGATTGAAAACACCATGGCTTGGGTCAGGAGCATCTTAGTCCTTAAAGTGAAATCTTTCATTTTGGACACTTTAAAGAGATCTTTTGCAGAAGACTTGTCCAATTCAATACTTATTTTGATTTCTTGACTGCTGCTTCCATAGGTATTGATTGTGGATCCAAGTAAAATGAAATTCTTGACAACTTCAATATTTTCTCCTTTTATCATGATGTTGCTTATTGGTCCAGTTGTGAGGGTTTTTCTTTATGTTGAGTTGTGATCCATACTGAAAGCTGCGGTCTCTGATTTTCATCAGTAAGTTCTTCAAGTCCTCTTCACTTTCAGCAAGCAAGATTGTGTCATCTGCATATCGAAGGTTGTTAATGAGTTTCCCTCCAGTCCTCATGTCATGTTTTTCATATAGTCCAGCTTTTTGATTATTTGTCAACATACAGATTGAATAAGTATGGTGAAAGGAAACAACTCTAACACACACCTTTCTTGACTTTAAACTACACAATATCTCCTTGTTTTGTTAAATCAACTGCCTCTTGGTCTATGTACACGTTTCTTACAAGCACAATTAACCTTTATGGAATTCCCATTCTTCACAATGTTATTCATAATTTGTTATGATCCACATAGTCAAATGCCTATGCATAGTCAATAAAACGAAGGTAAACATCTTTCTAGTATTCTGATTTTAGACATGTACCATCTGACATTAACAATGATACCCCTTGTTCCACATCCTCTTCTGAATCCAGCTTGAATTTCTGGCAGTTCCTTGTTGATGTATTGCTACTGCTGTTTTTGAATAATCTTCAGCAAAATTTTACTTGCACGTGATATTAAATGATATTGTTCGATAATTTCTGCATTTGGTTGGATCAGCTTTCTTGGGAATAGGCATAAATATGAATCTCTTTCAGTTGGTTGGCCAGGTAGATGCCTTCCAAATTTCTTGGCAAAGATGAGTGAGCACTTCAAACACTACATCCATTTGTTAAAACATCACAATTGGTATTCTGTCAATTCCTGGAGCCTAGTTTTTTGCCAACGCCTTCGGAGCAGCTTGGTCCTCTTCCTTCAGTACCATTGGTTCCTGATCATATTCTACCTCCTGAAATGGCTGAACATTGACCAATAATTTCTGGTATAGTAACTCTGTTATTCTTTCCAACTTCTTTCGATGTGTCCTGCATTGTTTAACATTTTTCTGTAGAATCCTTCAATATTACCACTTGAGGTTTGAATTTTTTCTTCAGTTCTTTCAGGTTGAGAAATGCAAAGCGAATTCTTCCCTTTTGGTTTTCCATCTCCAGGTCCTTGCACATTTCATTTTAATACTTTGTCTTTGTCTTCTCCATCTGTCCCTTGAAATCTTCTGTTCAGCTCTTTCACTTCATCACCTCTTTCTTTCACTTTAGCTACTCAATGATCAAGAGCAAATTTCAGAGTCTCTTTTGACATCCATTTTGGTCTTTTGTTTTCTTTCTTACCTGTTTTTCAGTGACCTCTTGCTTTCTTTGTTCCACAACTCATCTGGTCTTCAGTCATTAGTGTTCAACACATCAAATCTATTCTTGAGATGGTTTCTAAATTCAGGTGGGATGTACTCAAGGCCATACTTTGGCTCTCATGAATTTTCTCATTCTGATTTTCTTTAATTTCAAGTTGAACTTCTATATGAGCAATTGATGGTCTGTTCTGCAGTCGGCCCCAGCCTAGTTCTGACAGCTGATATTGACCTTTTCCATTGTCTCTGTTCACAGATGTAGTAGATTTGATTCCTGTGTATTCTGCCTGGTCTACCTGTAGAGTCACCATTTACGTTGTTGAAAAAAGGTATTTGCAATGAGGAAGTTGTTGGTCTTGCAAAATTCTATCACTTTATCTCTGGCATCCTTTCCATCACCAAGGCCATATTTTCCAACTATGGATCCTTCCTTTATGTTCCTCACTTTTGCATTCCAATCACCAGTAATTATCAATGAATCTTGATTGTATGTTTGATCATTCAGACTGCAAAAGTTTGTAAAAGTCTTCAATTTCTTCTTCTCTGGCCTTAGTGGTTGCTTTATAAACTTGAATAGTATTCATCTTAACGGGTCTCCCTTATACCCACTGCCATTGAGTCGATTTCAACTCATAGCGACCCCATAGGACAGAGTAAAACTGCCCCCAAAACTGTCTTCCTAATAGGTGTATGGATATTATCCTATCACTGACAGTGTTGTACTTCAAGATAGATCTTGAAATGTTCTTTTTGATGATGAATGGGAAATTGTTCCTCTTCAATTTGTCATTCCCAGCATAGTAGGCTATATGATTGCCTGGTTCAAAGTGGCCAATACCAGTACATTTCAGCTCTCTAATGCCTAAGATATTGATCTTATACTTTCCATTTCATTGTTGTCATCTTTCAATTTTCCTAGATTCATACTTTGTACATTCCACATTCCAATTATTAATGGATGTTTGCAGCTGTTTCTTCTCATTTTGAGTCATACCACATCAGCGAATGAAGATACCAAAAGCTTTATTCCACCCATGTCATTAAAGACAACTCTACTTTGAGGAGTCAGCTCTCCCCCAGTCATATTTTGAGTGCTTTCCAAACTGAGGTTCTCATCTTCTAGCCCTATATTAGAGAATATTTCACTGCTATTCCTAAGGTTGTCACTGGCCAATTTTTTTTGTTTTGTTTTTTAGAAGTAGACTACCAGGTCCTTCTTCTTAGTCTGTCTTAGTCTGGAAGCTCAGCTAGAATGTGTCCACCAAGTGTTACTCTGCTGGTATTTGAAATACCTGTGGCAAAGTTTCCAGTACCACAGCAACAGGCAAGCCACCTCAGTATGATATTTCAGTCTAATTTTGAGCTGGTTTTGGTGTGTAAAGTTTAAGTTAAGGTTCATTTTTTTCTGCTTCTGAATGTCCAGCTGCTACAGTCTTTATTGAGTAGGTTATACTTCCTGCGTTGAATTGTTTTTGGGGTTTTGTCAAAACAAAAAACATTTGGTCAGTGGGTCTCAGGGAACATTTTGCTTAATTGGCATAAGATAGCTTATAAAGAAAATGTTCTAAGTTCTACTTTGGTGAGTAGCATCTGGGGTCTTAAAAGCCTGTGAGTGGCCATCTAAGATACTCCCTTGGACTCCTCTGTTTGGGAGCAAGGGAGAATGAAGAAAACTAAAGGTACAAGGGAAAGATTAGTCCCAAGGAATAATGGGCCACAACTACCATGGACTTTACCAGGCTGAGTCCAGTACAACTAGATGGTGTCTGGCTACCACCACTGACTGTTCTGACAAGGAGCACAATAGAGAGTCCTGGACAGAGCTGGGGAATAATGTAGAAAAAAATTTTAACTCACAAAAAGGACCAGACTACTGGTCTGACAGAGACTGGAGAAACCCTGAGAGTATGGTCCCAGACATTCTTTTTAGCTCAACAATGAAATCACTCCCAAGGTTCAACATTCAGTCAAAGATTAGACAGGCCCATAAAACAAAAAAAGACTAAAGGTGCACACGAGCCCAGAGGCAAGGACTAGAAGGCAGGAGGGAACAGGAAAGAAACCAAGGTGGAGAAGAGAGAGTATCGACATGTTGTGTGGTTGTTAATCAATGTTATAAAACGATACGTATACTATTTAATGAGAAGCTAGTTTGTTCTGTAAGCTTTCATCTAAAGTGCAATAAAAAAATCATTTGGTCATATTTGTGTCTATCTTTTGGTCCTCTGTTCAGTTCCATTGAATTTTCATGTACCAACACCACACTGCCTTGATTACTGTAGCTCTGTAGTAAGCCTTAGAGAAACCCTGCTGGTGCACTGGTTAAGAACTCAGCTGCTAACAGAAAGGTTGATTGTTTGAACAGTGGTTCTGCAGAAGAAGATACCTAGCCATCTGCTACTGTAAAGATTACAGCCTAGGAAACCTTATGGCTCAGTCTTACTCTATCATATAGGATCGTTATGAGTCAGAATCGACTCAATGGAATGCAGCAGCAACATCAAAAAAAAAAAAAAAAAACATTTCCATCAAGTCAATTCCAACAGATAATGACCATATAGGTCAGAGTAGAACTGCCCTATAGGGTTTCTAAGGAGCAGATGTTGGAATCAAACTGATGACCTTTTGTTTAGCAGCCAAGCTCTTAACCACCGCTCCACCAGTGCTCCAAAAACAACGACATAGTAAGCCTAACATAAGAAAAAAAATTTTTTTTTTTTTTTTTAACATAGAGTAGAGGAATTCCTTTCTCTTTATTCTCCTTTGTCAAGATTGTTTCAGTCATTTTAAGACCGGTATTTTTCCATATAAATAGTTAAGCTCTGTATGTATACAAAAGCTTGACTGGAATTTTGATAGAAATTGCATTAAAGCCATAGCCAAGTTTGAAGGGAATTAGTATCCTTACTGTGCTGACTCTTTCAATCTATGAACACAGTATGTCTCTTCATTTATTTAGGAATCCTTTCATCAGCATTTTTATAATTTAGAGTTTATCGATGTTATACTTCAGAAGAAAGATCTGACAATCTAATTCCAAAAAATCAACCATTGAAAACCCTATAGAGCACAATTCTAATCTGACCACATGGGGTCACCTTGAGTCACAATCAATCTGATGACAACTGGAAAGAAAAGGAAAAAAAAAGTCTTATGCATGTTTTGTTAGGTTAATCCTAAGTATGTCATCTGTTTGGGTGAATTGTAAATAGTTTTATATTTTTAATTTTGGTTTTCATATATTCTTTGGTAGTATATATGATGTAATTTATTTGTGTGTAGACCTTTTATTCTTCAATCCTGTTGAACTCTTTTATTAGTTCTAGGAGGATTCTTTTTTTTTTTTTTTTACTTTATTTTGTTTTTGTAGATCCCTTTTGTGTTATTTCCAGGGTTTATAGTTGAATTGAAGGAACCCTGGTGGCACAGTAGTTAAAGTGCTCAGTTGCTAACCAAAAAGTTGACCATTCCAATCCATCAGCCGCTCCCTGGGAGAAAGATGTGCCAGTCTGCTTCTAAAAATATTACAGCCTTGGAAACCCTATAGAATACTCCTACTCTTCCCTCTTAGATTTGTATGAGTTGGAATTGACACGATGGCAATGAGTTTGTTTTTTTTGTTTTGTTTTGTATAGTTATAGGCAGGAGCAGGGGGAAAAAAAAGTCTATGCCATTTCATCTAGATCAGAAGTCTGCCATACTCTTTTTGTCAGCTCCTACGTGTTTTAAGAAAGTTGAGGGAAAATTGTCTTTTATGTTTACCCACGAGTATCATTTCCAATGTACTTCATACTTTCATGAAGGTTTTACATTGCATTTGGTGTCACATCCCTTCTTCTGAAGGTCTTCCTTTAACATTTATTTAGTACAGAGCTGAGATTACATGTTCTTATTTTTTAAATCTGAGAATACCTTTATCTAGTATTCACTCTTTAAGAAAATTTTCACTGGATATAGAATTCTGAGTTGACTTCTTTTTTTTTTTCACTCAGCATTTTAAAAGATTTTGGACTATTGCCTTCTAGTCATCATTGTTTCTAATAGAAAAAAAAATTGCAGCATATGGATAAATAACACACAACAAACTTATTAGACCATAAATATTTACATATTGTATACCATATATCTAACTGACAATATTGGTTGTATAATCATAAATACATTTTAATATCTTCATTTTTTTAACAGCAAATAATTTGGTTTACTTACAATTAGAAAACTACAAAATATATAATTATTTAAAAACTGGGAAAATAGTAGCTGTAGTATACTGTTTAATATTTTTATTTGTCTTCTATGATATCAAAATTTAAGCTTTCTCTAGGGCCGCTATGAGTGGGAATCGACTCAACAGCAGTGGGTTTTTTTGATGTTGTATTACTCATGGCAAATATATATACATATTAAGATTTCCTCCCACAAATATAAATGGCTAATTATGGTTTAATGTGCCATATATACAAAGAGTTTCAGTTATTTCTGAGGGACCCTGGTGATGCGAAGTTTAATCCCCCAGATTTTAACTGAAAGGTTGGTGGTTCAAACCCAGACAGTGTCTCCCCAGGAGAAAGACCTGGTCATCTGCTCCCATAAAAATTACAACCAAAAAAAAAAAAAAAAGGTTGCCACTGAATTGATTCTGAATCAGAGAGACCCAGTAGGATGGAGTAGAACTGCCCCATAAGATTTCCAAGGAGTGGTCTGTTGATTTGAACTGCTGACCTTTTGGCTAGCAGCCATAGCTCTTAACCAGTATGCTACCAGGGCTCCATCTCCTAAAGATTAAAAAAAAAAAAAAAAAAAAGATTACAGCCTAGAAAATCTTATGGGGCAGTTCTACTCTATCGGTTGGGGTTACTATGAATTGAAGTCGACTTCATGGCACAACAACAACACTTATTTCTAGAGTTATAGTGTAGGGTTGTGTCATGTAATGGATGAAGTCCTTGGCTTGAGAAAAGGGGAATTTGAAGGCTTCTCTTTTGAACCTGGATATTACTTTTATCACCTCTTTGATTTTGGACAATTCATTTAAACAATTTGAAGCTTGGTTTTCTTGCCTGTAAAATCAAACCCGTTGCCACTGAGTCAATTCCAGCTCATAGTTACCCTATAGAACAGAGTAGAACTGCCCCATAGAGTTTCCAAGGAGCACCTGGTGGATTCAAATTGCCAACCTTGTGGTTAGCAGCCATAGCACTTAACCACTATGCCACCAGGGTTTCCACCTGTAAAATATAGGTCATAATTATATGGTGTCTAATATACAGTAGATACGGCCTAAAATATTTCTGAAATATTCTTTACTATCTACCTAAAGATTAAATGAAACTGCACGTTAAATTATTTTGTAAACTAGCCATAAAAAATAGCTATGTAATATTCAGCACAAATTTGATTAGTGTAAATATATTTCTATTGGCATACCCATTGTCATCAAGTTGATTCTGACTCATAGTGACCCTATAGGACAGAGTAGAACTGCCCCATAGAGTTTCCAAGGCTGTAATATTTACAGAAGCTGTCACATCTGTCTCTTGACGAGCAACTGGTGGATTCAAACCACCAATGTTTCATTTAGCAGCTGAGAACTTCACCCACTGAGCCACCAGGGCTCCTTTCTAATGGCATAGAAAGTTGATCATTTTCAGGGAAATGATTGGGAAGTGGGAAAAATGTGTTTTTTTTGTTTGTTTGTTTCATTTATTCATCCATCAAATCTTATCAATGCAGTTTAAAATAGTGTGTTGACTTGGTACCATTTGCCAAATATCAGTCTGAGATTCAAAGGCAAACTAGGTATAGTTCTTATCTTGGAGACTTTCACACATTGAGGGCTAGATGAAAAACATAAATAAACAAGAAAAAATGCTTTAATATCATATAGAGATGTGAAAAGGAGGAGGAGGGTGCAAACCAGGCAGCTGGAACAGTAGCGTAATTAGCCTAAATATGAGACCCCCATGGAAAACTCAGAGGGAACTCAAATTCTTCCTCTATTTAGTCATTATTTTCATGCTGAGCACCTTGCTCCTGAAAGGGACATTGCAATGTGAACAACTTCATTCTCATATTAATTCTCTTAATTACATGAGGATAGTAGTTTCAGAGTTTACCCTGTTTTAGTATTTCTTCTGTCTTTTGCATAATTTGCCTCTATTTTGTCTCTTTTAATAAAGAATGGCTTAGAGATAAAAAGGATATCCACATTTATTACTGTAAATGCTATAGCACTCATTTTTCACATAGCTGTCTTGTACATTTTTATTTAATATATAAATTATATAAAGGAAGCTCCTTTTCCCAAAGTTTAAAATTTCACCAATAAACTCCTATGATGTCATACGTAAAGTACTTATAATTAACGTTTTGCCAACTTAATCTCTTTGCCCTTTTGTTTTATCTGCTGATTCAATAAAGAATAAAACAGGAGCTTGGGAACAAGTAGCTTGGAATCTGCTGCCAAATTCACCTTGACATTGGTCAAGATAGGTTTACATTTTATATCTTGTTTTTCTCCTGTATAAAGCGTGTTCTGTTAGTGGTGGTGATGGTGATTGTCAGGGAGATTCAGGCAAAAACAACTCGCTATCGTGAACAGATCTATGGATAAAATAAAACCTATTCTCCTCTCTACTAACTCAGTATCACCATCCGGTGGTGCCAAATAGTAACTTTAAACAATACAGGCTGCAGGAAATAAAATGTTTGTTTCAATAGTCATCATTTTTTTTTTTTTTAATTCAGGGATGTATTATGGCAAATTTTTATTATATATTGTTCATAAAAGCACATAATCAAATTAATTTTACATCTTATAAGTTGCAATATACAACTATTATACTCAATAAGATGCTGATAGTGTTTAGAGACTGTTGAGGGGAAAATAATTCTTTATAGATGAAATTACTGACTTAATTGAGCTTCTAGACTGAAATATTTCTTTAATTCAAAAACCCAGAGCCAGAGAACCAGATATTTGGGACAAATTTCCTAACCAAAAATTTGAAAATGTATATTTTTCATATTATATATGTTAATAATTGAGTCTCAGTATAGAAAGAAACTATGGCAATAAAAAAAAAGGAGGTATAAATTATAACTAGAGATAACTCAAGAAATAATATTGTTGAGTGTTGGCAACAACTTATACTGAGAATAAGTTACCTGTGTCAGTTATTGAAGGAAACACCCAATACTTTTTCTCCCAATTCTTGGCAATTTTTTTTTTTTTTAAATAACACCTTTTGTTGTTTGAATGAGCCTTTGCGCCTTAAAAAAATATCCAACAGAAGTCAAAATTTTCTATCTCTGACAGTAAGCATGGTTGCTATGGAAATAATTATGACTTTTGGTTTGAAAAGGATAAAAATGCCGAAGAATTTGAAATGTTAAGAAATAAATACACTATTATCATGCAAACCTTCTTGGTAGAAAGAGACATTTTAAAAGTATCTGCTGAATTAATCAGAATTGTTTCTAAATAGAGCATTTTCTAAAATTTTGTAAAGTTTTGACAGCTTCAAAACTTCCATAAAGTGCAGTATGCGAATGGGAGCTATGTATGTGAACATCCTACGTTGGCTCGGGAGTTATCCATATGTAGAATTAATCCATATTTTAAAATTGACTTAACTTTTTTCCAATAAAAGCCTGTATACCTAGACTACCAACACTATTAACACACAGTCACCAAAATAATATGTAATATTTTCCATTCTCAGTTATGATTTTGCATTTTCACATAAATGTTGCCATATTTTCCCCTTTCTATATCACTTAATACCTTACACAGGAAATCATGTCAAAACATAGCTTCCTCTTTTCAATTATATGTATTTAATTATAAAAGACAAAAAACAGATGAAACTTCTTTTCCCACTCCTCCACCAGGCAACATTTATTAAACATACTTTTGGAAAATTGTCCACATAGAGACTATTCATGGGGTGTGCAATATACATATTTAAGTCTTTTTATTTCCCAGGATATTCTTAAATTTTTTTTTCTTGAAATATCTCACAGCTTTTCATATTAGGACATAAGGATTTACCACACTCTTCAATGACCATGAAAACTATGAATACAGTATAGTTAATCAATGCCTGAATCATATATATTGAGAATTTAAAAAAATTAAAAAAAGGCATCTACAATGCACACCTCGTAGAAATACACACATATATGCAAACACACATACACACGCAAAAATATTCTCTTTACAGTCATTTTGTTAACTCTATGTTTAAAGTGTTAAATATTAAAGATGTCACTTTGAGGACTAAGGTTCCCCTGACCACAAGCCATGGTGTTTTCAACTGCCTCATATGCGTGGGAAAGCTTGACAATGAATAAGGAAGGCTGAAGAAGACTTGATGCCTTTGAATTATGGTGTTGGTGAAGAATATTGAATATACTGTGGACTGCCAGAAGAACAAACAAATCTGTCTTGGAGGAAGTACAGCCAGAATGCTCATTAGAAGCAGAATGGCAAGATTTCATCTCACATACTTTGCACATGGTATCAGGAGGGACCAGTCCCTGGAGAAAGTCATCATGCTTGGTAAAGTGGACAGTCAGTGATAAGGGGGAAGACCCTCAACGAGATGGATTCACACAGTGGCTACAACAGTGGACTCAAACATAAGAATGATTGTGAGGGTGATACAGTCTGGGCAGTGTTTTGTTCTTTTGTACCTCGGGTCACTATAAATTGCAACCGCTACAGCACCTAACAATGATGATTCTGTCTTGGAAGAAGTACAGCCAAAATGCTCAATTAGAAGCAAGGATGGTGGACTTTGTCTCACACACTTTGGACATATTATCAAGAGGGACCAGTCCCTGGAGAAGGACATCATGCTTGGTAGAGTAGAGGGACATCGAAACAGACCTTCAATGAGATGGATTGACACAGTGGCTTCAACAATGGGTTCAAGCATAGCAATGATTGTGAAGATGGCACAAGACCAGGCAGTGTTTCATTCTATTGTACATAGGGTTGCTATGAGACAAAACCACCTCGACGGCACCTAACAACACAACAACAACAACGTGTTTAGACCAATATGTTTTGAACATGTGGAAGCTATTTTTATATGCTAAATTCCTAGATACTAAACTATATTGGGAAAATAAGTCTATTTTAAAATTTTTAATGAAATTTCCAAAATTGCCCTTCAGGAAGAGTGAAAAAGTTCATAACCCCATTTTAATAGTGAAACATGTAAATATTTTGTATTTAAATTACTTTATTAATAAATATTTGTAGAGTGATTACTAAGTGTGAGGCATTTTGTTGGGTCCCAGGTATAAAGTAGTTAACAAAATAAATGTGGAATGTACAATTTAGGAGAAGGTAACTTTTTAAAAATTTCAAACATTTTGGTTAAAGTTCTGAACTGAAAATACAAGTTGCTATTGAAATATGTCAGGGATTCTGAAATATAAAAAGATTTTGAAATGGATGAGGGAATCTAGTTTAATTACCCCATTAATGCAGCACGGCTTTGCTTGTCATTTATTCTTTATATCACATGAGGTCGTCCTTCTTGGAGTCATGCTTACTTTGCTGGAATAGCTCGGAGTGACTCTGAGAATTTGTGAAACTTTCAAAATTTTGTCATTTGAGTCCCACAAACATCAGTCTCCAATGAATCAGTGAACCAGCAGAGTAAAGGCAAAGACCAACCTGTGCTGTGGCATTTTTGTCACACACTAAGGAAGGAACTTCCACACTCCTTTTTCTTTATTGGTTAAGTTTTTCTTCACATTGCGATGTCATTTACAATTACCCCACCCAAAGCTATAAAAACCCATCCAATGGTGGGTAAATGGACACAATCAGGGGCAATGATAAATACAAGTCTGCAATGAAACCTTAGTCCCAATGTTGAGGTACTTCTGCACAGTGGTCTCATATGGATGACCATTCACATCAGTCATTAACGCAGAAACACTAGCGCGGAGCATGAAAAGCACCATCTGCCTCAATCAGTTGTATCAGATGAAAAGCAAATGATAACACAGATGTGCTTGTCAGAACTATGACTATGACAAGCACATGGAATCGGATATGTTGTTCAAGAAAAGACAGTCACTATTTTGATTATTCTTTCACAGGATACAAGCAAGCAAGTTTTATATGAAGATAAAATATAAACACCAAAATTTAGAAGGATAGCACTTAGCATGATCTATCACTTCATTTCTAAGGCATCTGTGATTCGGCAATCATTTCGTGTTCTGCATTTTGACGCTGAGTTTTCACAATTAATATCTGAAACTACCTTTGGGTGAGGAGAATTCCAAAACCTTGGAACAATGGTTAACATTTCTGGCGAACTTCCAATTTAGTATCAATAAATCTGATTTTGGAGCTGCAAATTGACGTTTTGAGACAGGTAAATAATCCTGTTTGTTTTTCTTTTAACTAATTCAACCCCAGTACCCCAAGAGGGCTGCAAAATGAGATTGCAGAATATCACCTTGTTATAAATGGTAGTGATAACAATAAAAATATTAATAACAACCAATTACAACAAAAACTCTGACATTCATTTATTGGTTAAATGATCCAGAGCTTTTTGTGAAGAGTTATTTATACCAGTTTTAGAATAGGATTATGTTGTATTAAGGAAAAAATAAATCTCAGAGCTTAACAGAAAAAAGTTTATTTCTTGCTTACATCAAATCCTCTGTAGGTCTGGTAAATCCGGATAGTGCTCAGTGGTCTGAACCACCACCTTTCTGCGATGCTGCCATTCCAACACACAGCCTCTAAAAAAAGAGAGAGAGGGTGAAGCCCTCATGCCGGTCTTTGTATGCTTTATCCTGGAGGAGACAGTGGTGACTTCTGTTCTCAGCCCATTGGCTACATGGTTTTACCATTTCTACATGAGGAATGTAGGCAAGCAGGAAATGTCTGAAGAATGGGACAATTGTCTCAGCCACAAGTTCTTTATGTGAATTACCACGCTTAACGCTCACAACAGCCCTGCATAAGAGAGGAAAGCCTCACAAACTGATCAGGAAGGGCTATGTTTAGAAACAGTCACCCAATTTCACTTCTGTATTCGAAGCTAATGTCTTCATGCTAAAGAAAATAAGATCACCTGTTGATGTAAGCAATTTAAAGAAGTATTGTAAAGCAAGTCTGATCATCAGGACTGTGTGAATATATGCAATACATTTTTATTCCTTACTATGAGCCTTTTTAAATAGAATGTAAAAGCATTTACTGAAAACTTGTATCAATTATATAAATGGTAAATAACAGCTTAAATCAATTAATGTTCTGTGTATATGTACATTTGGAGCACTGGTGGCCCAGTGGTTAAACGCTAAGGCTACTAACCAAAAGATTGGCAGTTCAAATCCACCAGCTACTCCTTGGAAACCCTAGGGGGGTGCTCTACTCTGTCCTACAGGGTTGCTATGAGTCAGAATCGACTGATCGGCAACAGGTTTTTTATATGTATATTTAAGGAGCCCTGGTGGCTCAGTGGATAAAATGATTGACTGCTAACTGAAAGGTCAGCAGTTTGAAACCACCAGCGGCTCTGCAAAAGAAAGATGTGGCAATTTGCTTCCATATAGATTTACAGCCTTGGAAACCCTAACTGGTCGCTATAGGTCAGAATCACCTCAACTGCAATGGGTTTGGGCATATGTAAATTTATATATACGTAAACAAAACACAAAAAACTGTATAATGCAGTAAACCTGTAAGGCCCAGAACTTGACAGGACTGTCTTGTTTTTCTGGGTCTCGCAAGTTTTCCACCTTTGACAAGGTGCAGTCTTACCACTTTTCTATCACTCGTTTTAGTGGAAAATATTTGAGTTTTCCTTCTCTGGTAGGTTTCTGCCTTACACAGGACCTGGCTTTCACAGGTTTTACTGTATAATGTATATAAAACCCATGTGTGTATATACACACATATATAGTGTATATATATAGTGTGTGTGTATATACATATATATATATACACACTCCTCACTAGCCATCTAATTATCTGACATTTCACTTTTATGCACAGTAGTAAAAAATCTACTATATGTTTTGCACATTAACAACATACATCTGGCAGTAATAAACACAGAGGTGTGGGGTGAGATTAATGTTGGCTGTGACGGTTAAGGTTATGTGTCACCTTGGCAGGGTATGATTCTCAGTGGTTTGGCAGCTATGTAATGATGTAATCTGGCAGTTATGTAATGATGTAATCATCTTCCATTTTGTGATATAATATGTCATCCTCCATTTTCACATAATGCCAATTCGTGCATTATAATCTGGTCTTTGGAACATAGCCATGATGATAAGTGAGGAGTGAGTGTATATACAGATAGTTCTACACTTGTGATGGGGTTCCATTCCAAAGACTACATCAAAAGGAGACACTGGAAGGGCTGACTCATTAGGGGGATAGCAAGTGGAAGTATGGAGTAAGGTGTATATAAACTTATATGTGACAGGCTGACTTGATTTGTAAACGTTCACTTGAAGCTCAATAAAAATTTTAAAAAAATGTGAAAAAAAAGTAGCTTCTTAAGTAAGTCAATTACTTCTTCTTTTAATTTATTATTGCCTCTTATTATCAACAGAAACTCTGGTAGTGTAGTGGTTAAAAGCTCCGGCTGCTAACCAAAACGTCTGCAGTTTGAATCCACCAGGCGCTCCTTGGAAACTCTGTGGGGCAGTTCTACTCTGTCCTATAGGGTCACTATGAATCGAAATCGACTCAACGGCAGCAGATTTTTCTTTCTTTTTTTCTTTCTTTTTTTTTAATAACAATATCATTTAACTTTGATCTTTGTCTTTGGGGATTGAAAACATCACATATAAACAGCCAAGAGTGAATAACCCAGAATGATAAAAAATTAGTAAATTATGAGCTGCAAGACTGTATATAGTACAAAAAAAGAAACAGATGGTCATAGATGCAGCTCCTTGTAACAAAAATATGTCATAATTTGGGGACTATCTGTGTCTATATTAGTGTGTGTGTATTTATACACATATATACACACATATACATTTAATAAGCATTATTAAAAATAATTACTGAAACTGAGAGTTGAATAGCAACTGTTTACAAAGTACCTTCAAAACCATGCTTTCGTTTAATGAAAAAGCAGCTGAACACAACGGGTCAACATCACAGGCTCTGGAGTCTGATTTCGTGGGGCACATTTTGTAACTACTTAACTCTGTGCTTCTCTATCCTGTCTGTAGCACATCAGTGATAACAGGACCTAGCTCATAAGGTCCTGTGCAAATTAAGTCAATGAATACATATACTGTTCTTAGAACCATGCCTGGAATACATTGAACAAACACTAGTTGTTGTTATAGGTATTAATTAAGCCCACTGTTTCTTGTTGGGTCAATATTATAAGCCTGACTCTTGTACCAATGAGGTCAACCAGGCTTACAAAGTGGAGTAATTTTTTGCAGTAATCACACAAGAAGGAAGGAGCAGAATAATAACTAAAACTCAGGTGTTGTTTTGGCCTTAAATGCAACTCCCCAATCCTTTCTCTATTCAAATCATAAAAATCAGTAAATTTCCATGAGTGCTTTTAGTGTTTAAGCAGTAATCATCTGGGGTGCGTATTCTAATAAAAGGCTCATGAATGAATAAAAACTAGAGGTTCATTTTTCTAATGTTCTCTGAATTAAATTTATAAACTATACACTGACAAATGCATAATGTGTTTCAGTATAAAAATCTTCATACACTTTTTTTTCTTTTCCTGTTACAGTTGTTCTCGGAATATCAGCGCATGGGTGAGGGGTGGAGAGGCTCAGTGGTGGGTGTTAGCAGAAATAGACTATGTTCTCAGTCACACAGATCTGCGTGCAAAATATGCTTTTGTCATTAACCAGCTGAACAACAATAGAAATGTCTTTTTAACTTTCAGTCCTCCTCTGAAGAACAGGAATTAAAATAGCTTTCCCATATGTTTTCTGAAAATTCAACGGTAGTTCCAGTTTCCCTTGGTCAATTTAAAAATGATTCTGCGTGTGCATGTTCTGTTTGAACACAGATTTTTATGAATTTATGTAATGGACACGTAAAAGTCAAGCTATAATTACCCTTTTAAAGTAAACAATCCACTCCACAACGATTATTAAAATGATGGTGCCTAGAGGTTGCGCCCGGCTCTGGCATAGCTTGAACTGATCTAAAGCAGATAAAGGAAAAATAACATGTTTTTTGGCTTTCTATACTTTCTATGTGATGAACACAGAGATTCCTTAATACATCAGAGTATACACCAGTCATATTATGGATTTCATTGTTCCCCTTTAAAATTATGTTGAAGTCCTAACCCCTGTACCTATAAATATGTCCCTGTTTGGAAATAAGGGGTTTCTTTGTTATGCTAATGAGGCCAGACTGGAATAGCGTGGGTCCTGAACCTAATCCCTCTTGAGCGGTGTCTTATAAAAAAGAGCAGAATGAACACAGACAAACACAGGGGGACAAAGCCACCGGAAGATAGAGGCAGAAGAATCTATAAACTCAGGAATGCTAAGGATAGCCTGCAGCTACTAGAAGCTGAAAGAGACAAAGACAGACGTTCCCTTAGAGCCAGCACCCTGAATTCTGACTTCTAGATTATATAAGTGTGAGAAAATAAATTTCTGTTCTTTAAAGCCACCCACTTGTGGGTTTTTTTTTTTTTTTTTTTTTTGGTTACAGCAGAACTAGAAAACCAAGAAATGTTGAAAAAGAGCAGCTGGCTATTAGCCAATGCTGTCTGTTCTAGTGGCAGACTTAAGCGCCTGTGGAGAATGAGAAATTAAGAGAATCCCAAAAGACCCTGAAAATTAAGATTATGGGAGAACTTAATTCACAGGTTTGGAGACTCCACTCACTGAAATATACATAGCATTGAATTAAAAAAACAAAAAACATAGAAGCCTGATTAACAGAAAACTAGTAGGAAAGAAGCAGAAAAATGATATTCAGTACTCTCCCCATTTTCTAACCCAGCCTGGAAGACACTATTTTTATTTCTCCCACTGATCAACCTAGTAGACTTCCCATTTAAATGCCCCTTTCCTTCATCTCCTTTATCTCAAAAAACAATAATGCAAACAAGTAATAGTTGATTGTGCACTGCAAACTAAAAGTTATGGCAGATTTCTGAAATGAGCTCTTGAACAAGATGTGATATTTTATCTATAAAATCATATTATTGTACCTAATTTTTTTTTTTTTATTAGAATGGTCCAGATATTTCATGTGAATTTGGAAATAAGTACATGGAATGAAATAAAAATTTTAAAATCAAGAAATTGGTTTGTATTTTTTTCTAATTTCTGTAATAAAAGTATCACTTTTATCATTAAAATAACATTTATTTTAAATTTAAATAACTGTTTTGTTCTCTTTGCTTAACATAGTTCCCCAGACCCACAGACAATTTGTATATAAACTCAAAAACAAAAAAACTATAAAAAGGATTTCTTGTTTTTGCAGTCCTTGCCCTTTGAAGGAAATATTGTTATCTTTTTCAGATGAATGTAAGATCTGTAATTTTCAGGAAGCATAATCACAATTTTAATTTAAAGGTGTGCCTTTTTACAACTTTTGACCTTTCTAATAATCAAGGCAAGATAAGTAATTGATGCTTACTTTTCAATGGCTTTAAAGGAATGAGTAAAACTGACCTTTGATATTGACTCTACTTAGTGCTTGTGCCAAGGCTGCAATTGGCATGATAGGATTTAAAAAGTAGAGCCCAGGTGTATGAATGTGTGTGAATGGTTGTGCTCTTTAAATATCCGTAATGAAATTGAAACAGTAACTCAACATAGGCTTTCTGCCAGCTGGCGCAAGAGAAGTAACATTCAGCTCTTTTATGGTTTACTTTCAGGTGATGGACAATTACACTGTGCGTTTTCTTTTTTTTAATTCAACTCCTGTATCCAATCTGGCAGTACAATGGGCTAGCAATTAAGTAATAAGAGCAATTGCCTAGTATTTTTCTGTTTATAAAAACATTTTTGAATTCATTATCCCATTTACTTCCTTCCCTATAGAACATAGATATTAATACAAGCATCATTTTTCAAAATGGAAAAAAATAAAAAGAAACTAAAGAGACTAAGTACAGATGGAATTCATACCTAGGTCTTATAATTATGCATTTATGTTCCTTCCACTACAACATATATCTTTATAAAAAGATGGAGGAATCCTACAGAATATTATATGAAGCAGTAATTCTGCAAGGAAATGCATATAAGAAAACATTCAGAAATGCTTATACATCATGATTCAATTACAAAATTAAGTTTTACTTCCATGTCTTACGTGTTTGAATGAAAATGTATCAGACATAATCGATGAACTATTTAGCAAATTAGAAGGGCAAAAGAAACTATGCTGTCTCTAGTTCACATTTAAACCACAATTAGTCTACAGTAAAGGATATAGGATATAGTTTTAAAAAAGGAAAGAAATAAAGATGAAAGAGAGGGTCCACAATGTTCTTACTTCATTCAAGGTCAAAGAATGAGGAAAAATAATCCAAAGCTATAATGATCTGAAGATTTAATGCAATTTCAATAAAATTTTTATAGAATTTTAATACTAAAACTTAAGCGATAATACAAAATCCATGGATTTTCAAAATAATCTTAATAAAAATAAAGAAATTTGGGGGCTCACCCTACCAGATTTTAAGACTTACTATGGTAACTAAAGTAGTGTGGTGTTTGTGAAAGATTAAATAGTAGCACATGGAACATAATAGAGATGGAAGAATTAGATATACATATACAGAGTGAAATGATTTCTAACAAGAGAACAAATGAAAACAAAGGGAAAGGAAAATCTTCAAATATTGCTTGAACTAGGTAATCCATATGGGAGAAAAATAGCTGAGTGGTACCTCACACTATATGCAAAATTGATAGGGATGGATTGTAGACGGAAACCCTGGTGGCTTAGTGGTTAAGAGCTATGGCTGCTAACCAAAAGGTCAGCAGTTCATAATCCAATGAGTGCTCCTTGAAAGTCCTATGGGGCAGTTCTACTCTGTCCTATAGGGTTGCTATGAGTTGGCATCAACTCAATGGCAATGGGTTTGATTTGGTTTGGTTTTTGGATTGTAGATCTACATGTGAAAGTGAAAACAATAAAACTTCTAGAAAAAATGTAGTATGTATTTGTGAATTTGGAGTAAAAACAGGTCTCTTTATACTAAGCATTAAAGCATTAAAGAAAATAAAATTAATTGTAGCTCATCCAAATTAAGACTCTGATCATCAAAAGAATAGACTAGCCAGACTAAGAATATATTAAAATACATGCATCTAAAAAAGGCCTCATATGCATAATATATAAAATAATCCATACATCCAAATTTTTTTAATTGGTAAAAGTTTTGGAGACACATTCACATAAGAATATATATGAATGGCCAATAAGAGCATAAAAATATTTCAAACATCCCTGATCATTAGGGAATTGCTATTAAATCAAAGTGAGATATCACTATGACCTAACAGATGTCTAAAATTAAAAGGACCAAACCAAATGTTGGAGAAGATACATGACAACTGGAACACTCTTATACATTGCTGGTGCAAAACTCATTGTCGGTTTCAAAAGAGCTCAAAATATAATTATCATGTTGTTGCTGTAGTTGTTATGTGCAGTAGAGTCAATTCCAACTCATAGCATAGCAAGCCTGTATGACGGAGTAGAAATGCTTCATAAGGTTTCCCAGACTATAATCTTTATGGAAAGAAGTTACCAGGTCTTTTTATCCCATGGAATAACTAGTGGGTTCAAATTGCCAACCTTTCAGTTAGTATCCAAGTACTTAACCGCTGTGCCATCAGGGCTCCTTATGAACCAGTAATTTCATGCTGCTGTTGATATTTGTAAGTACATAAATCAAAGAGTCATTGCAGTGCAATGGATTACTTTTGCGTGGCCTTTCTTACCATGGTCTTCAAACTCCAACCCAAGAGATTGGGTGGGACCATGCAAATAAGGTCTATGGAACCGTAACATGATGTTATGTTACGGTTCCATAGACCGTAACATAAGGTCTATGGATGTTCCTGTTGTCTTCCCATAACTTGTCCAGTTTTCGATCATTAGTGTTCAATGTGTCAAATCTATTCTTGAGATGCATTCTAAATTCAGGTGAGATATACTCAAGGTTGTACTTTGGCTCTTGTGGACTTGCTTTTTTTTCAGCTTCAAAATGAACTTGTTATTGCTGCTGTAAGGTGCCATTAAGTTGGTACATAGCGACCCTATCTACGACAGAATGAAAATATTGCTTGTTCCTGTGCCATGTGCACAATCATTGTTATGCTTGAGCCCGTTGTTGCAGCCACTGTGTCAATCAGTCTTGTTGAGGGTCTTCCTCTTTTCTGTTGACCCTGTACCTTACCAACCATGATGTCCTTCTCCAGGGACTGATCCTTCCTGACAACATGTCCAAAGTATGTAAGATGCATTCTCCCCATCCTTGGCTTCTAAGGAGCATTCTGGCTGTACTATTTCCGAGACAGATTTGTTCGTTCTTCTGGCAGTTCAGTCCATTTGATATTCTTTGCCAACACCACAATTCAAAGGTGTCAATTCTTCTTCTGTCTTCCTTATTCATTGTCCAGCTTTCCCATGCATAAAATGCAATTGAAAATACCATGGCTTGGGTCAGGCATACCTTAGTCTTCAAGGTGACATCTTTGATTTTTGACACTTTAAAGAGGTCCTTTGCAGCAGATTTCCCAATGCAATGCATCTTTTGTTTCTTGTCTACTGTTTCTTTGGGTGTTGATTGTAAGATCCAAGTAAAATGAAATCCTTGACAACATCAATCTTTTCTCTGTTTATCGTGATGTTGCTTATTGGTCCAGTTGTGAGGATTTTTGTTTTCTTTATGTTGATGAGTAATCCATAGTGAAGGCTGTGGTCTTTGATCTTCATTAGTAAGTTCTTCAAGTCCTCTCCACTTTCAGTAAGCAAGGTTTTGTCATCTGCACAAAGCAAGTTGTTAATGAGACTTCCTCCAATCCTGATGCCCCGTTCTACTTTATATAGTCCAGTTTCTCAGATTATTTGCTCAGTTTACAGATTGAATAGCTATGCTGAAAGGATACAACCCTGACACATACCTTTCATAGCATTAAACCATGCAGTATCCCCCTATTCTATCTGAACAACTTCCTTTTGGTCTATGTACAGGTTCCTCAGAAGTCCAATTAAGTGCCCAGAATTCCCATTCTGTGCAATGTTATCTATAATTTTTTATGATCTACACAGTCAAATGCCTTGGCATATTCAATAAAACAACAGGTAAACATCTTTCTGGTATTCTCTGCTTTCAGCCAGGATCCTTCTGAAATCAGCAATGATATCTTTGGTTCCAAGTTCCCTTCTGAATTCAGCCTGAATTTCTGGCAGTCCCTTGTCCATATACTACTGTAGTTGCTTTTGAATGATCTTAAGCAAAATTTTGCTGTCATGTGATATTAATGATATTGTTCCATAATTTCCACATTCGGTTGGATCACCTTTCTTGGGAATAAGCATACATATGGATCTCATCCAGTCAGTTGGCCAGGTAGCTGTCTTCCAAATGTCTTGGTACAGGTGAGTGAGCACTTCCAGCACTGCATCCATTTGTTGAAACATCTCAATTGATATTCCATCAATTTCTGGAGACTTTTTTTTCACCAGTGCCTTCAGTGCAGCTTGGACTTCTTCCTTCAGTACCATCAGCTCCTGATCGTATGCTACCTCTTGAAATGTTTGAACACTGACCAGTTCTTTTTGGTATAGTGACTCTGTGCATTCCTTCCATATTCTTTGGATGCTTCCTGCATCTTTTAATAGTTTCCCCATAGAATCCTTCACGATTGCAACTGGAGACTTGAATTTTTCCTTCAGTACTTTCAGCTTGGGAAATGCTGAGTGTGTTCTTCCCTTTTGGGTTTCTATCTCCAGCTCTTTGCACATGTTATTATAATACTTTACTTTGCCTTCTTGAGCTGCCCTTTGAAATCTCCTGTTCAGTTCTCTTACTTCATTATTTCTTCCTTTTGCTTTAGCTGTTCAACCTTCAAGAACAAGTTTCAGAGTCAATTCTGACACCTATTTTAGTGTTTTCTTTTTTTCCTGTCTTTTTAATGGCTTCCTGCTTTCTTCATATATGATGTCCTTGATATCATTCTACAACTCATCTGGTCTTCGGTCAGTGTTCGATGTGTCAAATCTATTCTTGAGATGGTCCCTAAATTCAGGTGGGATACACTCAAGGTTGTACTTTGGCTGTCATGGACTTGTTCTAATTTTCTTCAGTTTCAGCTGAAACTTGCACATGTGCAATACGGGCCCTGCTAGTCTGACTGATCATCAGAAGTAGTCAATTTGATTCCTGTGTGTTCCATCTGCTGAGGCCCATGTGTATAATCACCAGTTTTGTTGGTGAAAAAAGGTGTTTGCAATAAAGAAGTAGTTGGTATTGCAAAATTCTATCATGCAATCTCTGCTGTGTTTTCTATCACCAAGCCCATATTTTCCAACTACCTATCCTTCTTTGTTTCCAGTTTTCCCATTCCAATTGCCGGTAATTATCAAGGCATCCTGATTGCATGTTCGATTAATTTCAGACTGCAAAAGCTGGTAAAAATCTTCAGTCTCTTGGCCTTAGTGGTTGGAGCCTAAATTTGAATAATAGTCATATTAACTGGTCTTCCTTGTAAATGTATGGATATCATCCTATCACTGACAGTGTTTACTTTGGGATAGCTCTTGAAACATCCTTTTTCATGATGAATGCAACACCATTCCTCTTCAAGTTGTCATTTCTGGCATGGTAGACCATATAATTGTCCAATTCAAAATTATGAATACCAGTCCATTTTAGCTCACTAATGCCTAGGATTTCTATGTTTATGTGTTCCATTTCATTTTTGGTGATTTCCAGTTTTCCTAGATTCATACTTTGTACATTTCACTTTCCAATTATTAATGGATTTTTGCTGCTATTTCTTCTCATTTTGAGTCATGCCACATTAGCAAATGAAGGTCCCGAAATCTTGACTTCATCCATGTTATTAAGGTCGACTCTACTTTGAGGAAGCAGCTCTTCCTTGTTAGTATTTTGAGTGCCTTCCAACCTGGGGAGCTCCTCTTCCGGCACTATATCACACAAGGCCCGGCTGCTATTCATTAAGTTTTTGCTGGCTAATTCTTTTCAGAAGTAGACTGCCAGGTCCTTCTTTCTAGTATGTCTTTGTCTGGAAGCTCAGCTGAAACCTGTCCACCATAGGTGACCCTGTTGGTAACTGAATACTGGTGGCATAGCTTCTAGCATCACAGCAACATGCAAGCCCCTACAGTATGACAAACTGACACATGGGGAATCTAATTTTGTAGATGTTATCACTATAACTGCAGCTGATCCATCTCATTAACATCATAGTCATAGGATTTACAATACATAGGAAAATCACATTAGATGAGAAAATGGTAGACAATCAAACAATAATAGGAATCATGGCCCGCCCACATTGATACATATATTTTTGGGGGCCATGATTCAGTTCAAACCCAGACAGCTACCTTATTATCTGTCCTCTTTCTCTGCTTTATTTTTCTTCACAGCACGATCATCACCAGATATGTGTGTCTATGTACATGTTTATTATCCCTTTACCAATATATAAGGTCTTTGAGGCCAAAGACTTTATCTCATTTGTTCCCCCACTTCTGGTATAATGAGTGGCACATGTTATTTGTTGAATATATGGAGAAAACATTAATACCATATTTTTATGCAAATTACACATGCCTTTTACGTTTGTTTGCCAACTGCTCCCTCCTCCACTAGATATTTCCTTAAGCAGCATTATGCCACATTTTTTTACATGTTGCTGAAAAATTAGCATAATACACAAGTTCATAATTTTTATAGCTTCTTATGATATTTTTCTTTTACTATGGTGTAGACTCTTGTTTTATGCCTACCAATGTGTTTTCCATTAAATTATATTGATAGTGTTACTATAGACATTTGCTTCTGTTTATAATTTTAATGGTATTCTTCCATCTACTTCTTTTCAACATTTTTATGTCCATATATATGTATATATCATTCGATGTCTCATAAAAAATTACTAACGGGGTATTTAGTTTATTTGATAAGTTTTTATGTTTTAATTTTTTAAAGTTATTTTAATTGATGATAACAATGCACATTTACGTCACTTTGTTTTTTGTTTAATTTTTTTTTAATTTATCTGACTTCTGTTGCAATAAGTCAAATTTACCATACTCTATTTTTTTCACATTAAAAACTATTGATTGCTTTTCTATTAATTTGCTATTTGCTTATGCATTTTAAGGGTTGTATCTAATTATATTTCTTTTCCAACAAAGTCTACAGATATTGAATATTTTTTCTGTTCATGAAAAAAACATTAGTTACTTTGCTTATATGGACATCAAATTAAAATTTCCATAACTTTACTATTGCATTTTAAGAACAAAATTTATAGTGATATATTTTTTCCTATTTTATTTTACAAACTTTTTTAAAATGTCTAAGTTCATTGTTTATTCCCCATGCTTCTCCTGGTTCTATTTTCTTCTTGCTGCAGCACAGTTTTCCAATGAGCAGCTATGTGTAAATCTGAGTGTATATATATATATATATATATATATGCAATGATTGTGAGGATGGCACAGGACTGGGCAGCTTTTTGTTCTGTTGTACATGGGGTTGCTATTAGGCATTGCTATTAGTCAGAACAGACTGGATGGCACCTAACAACATGTGTGTGTGTGTGTGTGTGTATATGAAAATAAATTAATTCTGCCATTATTCTTGAATGAGGTCAATATGACCAAAATTCGATAGTCTATTGTAAATCTAGAAGACACTGGTTTTTAGGTAATATTGTTTTTTACTGGTAGCTTTTAATATTGCCCTTCAGGATGGATATTTTACAATCTCTCAGTGTGTCAAAGTGTTAGCTTTTATATTTAAATCTGCCTGGTACTCTAAGCACACTTTCAATACAATGACTTATGCCAGTCTTAATTTATAGAACATAAATGAGTAATTTTGGTGTGTGTGAATGTGTGTAACTTCTACTAGATAATATTCTCAAAGTAGAAGCAGAGCCAACTGCTATGTATCCACATTGTTCATTATGGAAATGTTATGTCTTAACATCTTTGATATTTAAGTAATCTGGGCAGCTGCCCAGTTGGCCAATCCTTAATTTTCTCTTAGGAGCTCTGGTGGTACAGCTGTTAAGAGCTTGACAGCTAACCAAAAAGTCGATAGCTTGAATCCACCAGCTACTCCCTGGAAACATTATGGAGCAGTTCTACTGTGTCCTACAGGGTCCTTATGTGTTGGAATTGACGCAATAGCAAGGTTTTTTTTTTTTTTTTTTTCTTGTATGTAATAAGAGGGGGAGCCAACATGATGCTATAGACAGAAGCATCATGCCATCACCCCACTTTAAAGACCTGAAAAACTAAGTAAAATAGAGACAAACATCAGTCCTAGAACCCTAAGTGTCAAGTGAAGAGATGAAGAACTCAGTCCAGCACGGAATAAAATAAGAAACTGACAGAGAACAAAGAACGAGGAGAGACACATGCGGAGGTCTCCTACGGCTAATGCAGCGTGGATTTGCCATCTTGGACTCCTGTTGGAGATTGGCAGACAGAGAGTACGAGCTTCACGGAGCTCCGAGTAGGAGACAGAGCACCCAGTAACCAGTGATATATGCTTCCCCACCCCCCATCTTTCTCCACCCTGCTCAACATCTGCAGCCTCCTAGATGAATGCAGTCGCTGGGCCAGCCGGGAAATGTAGGGTCCATACCACTTGGATTCACCTTGTCCACATCAGAGATTGGCAGACAGGGAATATGGGAAAGAAGCTTCACAGAGCTCTCAGCAGAAGACAAAGCACCTGGTAACCAGCGATATACACTTTCCCACCCCACATTCTTCCTCCCCCCTGCTGGGCCTCTGCCACTTCCCACCAGTCGCAGTATCTTGGCCAGGGGGCAAACGATCCAGACCTGTGCCACTTGTATTTGCCTCACCCACGCTGAAAGGGCTCCATCAGTGCCATTTGTTTGTTGCTGGTATTGCTTTTTTCCCCACTTCTTTTGGTTTTCTCCCTGCCTGTCATCACCTTCCTCTTCTTTCTCTGGAACACCTGGCTCCATGTGTCAGCTTTGCTTCTTCTAAAAAGGCTGTGAAGCACTGCTCAGCTGGCAAACTTCTCCCCAATATGGGCAGCCAAGCTGATGAGATCCCCAGGGTCTTTTGTTTGTTTGTTTTCTTTTTCTTTTTGAAGCCTGGGAGCCTATTCTAGCTCAGATGTACTGCATGGCTTGGGAGCCACTTCCCAAGTCTGTGTAACTACGTTGATGAGATCCCAGGGGCCATTTGTATTTTTTTGTTTTTGTTGCTCTGTTTTGTTATATTTGTTTGTTCATTTTCTTTCTTTTTTTATTCTTTTGTGACTTGGGAGCCCCTGGTAGCCAGGCTGTACTGCATGGCCTGGGAGTCACTTCCTCTGTCTTGGCAGCTACACCAATAGGATCCCTGGGGGCTTTTCTTTTCTTTCCTTTTTTTTTTTTTCTAATTTGTGTTTTATTTTTTTCTCCTTTCTCTCTCTCTCTCTCTTTTTTTTCCCCTCCATTTCTGGCTTTCTCATCTCTCCATTTCAATGGCAATTCCACTTAGCACATTTTGTTTGTTTGCTTATTTGTTTGTTTTTGCCTCCTGTTCCTCTCTCCTCTCTCCCTTCTTTCCCATACTCATCTCCACACATCCCAACCTCCCCCTTCATTCCCACCTACCTATATAGTATGCTAAACATCAAGCCCCCAAGCAGCATGGGCAGTCTAGCAGAACCTGCCTGCACTGAATTTCAGCCCACCCTATTGGCTCTAGTACATGCCAAAAACAATCCATCCCAGCCCCTCCCCTTCAGCTGGACCTGCCCTGCTACAACATAGCTGAGCAACTGGCCCTGCTCATTAGACAAGGAGGTGAAAAGCATTGTGCCAACAGATGAGCAAACAACAAAGAACACACAACCTGCCTGCTGAGATATAACCAAATAAAACAAAATAGCAGGATGAAACAAACAAATCTACAATCAACAAATTAAGAAAATAACTACTGAATGTCCTCAAGGCAGCAGACAATATCAAAACATATTAAAAAAAAAAAAAAAGGACAGGATGGTTCTAGTAGGCAACCAAAATAAAACACCAGATGGCTTTCTGTAGAAGAAAAGGCACTACAAACACCTCATAGGGAATTCATATCATTGCTATTCAGAGCTATTCAGGAGTCGAAGCAAAAAGTAGACAAAAATGAGGAAAAAATAGACAAATTCATGGAAAATGCAGGCAATTTCATGGAAAATACAGAAAAAAATGGAATAATTCAGGAAAATAATACAGGAATAAAATGGCAAGATAAATTCATTACTAGAAATCTTACAAAAACAACAAGAAATCCAAAAGATAAACAACAAGTTTTCAAAAAGGGACAGTGTCATGGAAGGACTGAGGAAGAGGTTTGAAACTTTAAAAGACAGGATAAGCAAAATTGAAGACAAACACTTGAAACAACTTTAAGGAAAAATCAGAAAAAAGAATGAAGAAATCCTGAGAATGATGTGGAATACAATCAGAAGCAAAAAGTTGCAAGTGATCAAAGTTCAAGAGCAGAGTGAGAAAATGGAAAACACAGAGAGGATTATTGAAGACGTGCTGACAGAAAACTTCCCTCATATCATGAAAGATGAAAAGCTGATCATCTAAGAAGCTCAAAGAACAACATATAGGATACACCCCAAAAGAAAATCACTAAGACCAATCATAACCACATTCCCTAAAACCAAAGGCAAAGAAAGAATCCTGAGAGCACCTCTAGAAAAAGGAAAAGTCACACACAGAGGGGAAACAATAAGATAAAACTCTCATTATTTAGCAGAAACAATGTGGGCAAGAAGGCATGGAATGACATATATAAAACCTTGAAACAAAATATTGCCAACCAAGAAAAATAAAAAAACGCAAACCAAACCCAGTGCCACTGAGTTGATTGCAACTCATAGCGACCCTATAGGACAGAGTAGAACTGCCCCATAGAGTATCCAAGGAGTGCCTGGTGGATTTCAACTGCTCACCCTTTGGTTAGTAGCCGTAGCACTTAACCACTACACCACCAGGGTTTCCACCAAGAATAATATATCTTGCAAATCTCTTGTTCAAATATAATGGTGAAATTAGGACATTTCCACATTAACAGAAATTAAGGGAATATATAAAAACCAAACCAAACATACAAGAATTATTAAAGGAAGTCCTTCAGTTTGAGAACAAACAACATCAGACTACAATCTGAATCTAGGACACAAGATCATACCAGCCAGATACCAACCTAGGGAGTGAACTCTCAAGTACTATCCAAAACCAAAAGAATTACAACAGGGAACCAGAGAGGTTAATCTGTAAATGACAATGCCAGAACAATACAAGAGGGAATAAATGATGCAAGTATAGAACTTTCTAATGGAGAGGACAACAAGGCAATGCCAAGTAGTAATAGACTTGTTCAAGCCTACGAAGAAAAGGATAAATTTCAAAGTAGCCACAAAGAAAGTTAACAAACTTACACATCAAAATAAAGCAGAAAAACATAAAGTCTCAGTAAAAAGAAAATCTACAAAAACAAAAAGGAAAAAAAAAAATCCACAATCAAAAGGAATTCAGCACAGGAGAATAAGATGAACAAAGAAAATATCTGTACCACAAAAAAGCACTACAAAATGATAGCAATAAACACACCTATCTATAATTACACTGGATGTAAATGGCCTAAATGCACCCATAAAGAGACAGAGAGTGACAAAGTGGATTAAGAAAACAGGATCTATCAATATGCTGACACACATGAGAAATAAAGATGTAAATTTATTAAGAAGCAAAGGATGGAAAAAATTATATTGAGCAAAACAGCTACCAAAAAAAAAAGCTGTAGTGGCAATACTAATCTCAGTTAAAATAGACTTTAAAACAAAATCCACCATAAAAGACAAAGAAGGACACTACACAATGATTAAAGGGATGATCCATCATGAAGACAGAACCCATAACTGTACCCAACAACTGCAAAGTACACATTCTTTTCCAATGCACATGGAAAGTTTTCCAGAATAGACCACAACTTAAGCAACAGAGCAACCCTCAAAAAAATCCAAAACATTGAGATAATACAAAGTATATTCTCTGACCACAATGTCATCAAGATAGAAATTAACAACAGTAAGAACAAGAGAAAAAAAAAAAATCAGTTACATGAAAACCAAATAATACCCTGCTTAAAAACCACTGGGTAATAGAGAAATCAGAGATGGAATAAAAAGATTCCTAGAAACAAACAAGAATGAAAACACATAATACCAAAACCTTTAGGACACAGCAAAGGCAGTCCTCAGAGGTCAAATTATAGCAGTAGATGCATACATCATATAAGAAGAAAGGGACAAAATCAAAGCATTAGTTACACAACTGGAACGAAGAGAAAGAGGACAGCAAAAAAAGCCTACAGCCACCAAAAGAAAGGAAATTATAAAGATCAGAGTGGAAATAAATGAAACAGAGAAAAGAAAAAACAATAGAAAGAATCAATAAAACCAAAAGATGGTTCTTTGAAAGGATCAACAGAATAGACAAACCACTGGACAAACTGACAAAAGAAAAACAGGAAAGGATGCAAATAACCCCAATAAGAAATGAAATGTGGGCCATTACAACAGATCAAACTGAAATAAAAAAGATCTTAACAGAGTGTTACAAAAAATGATACTCCAACAAATTTGATAACCTAGAGTTAATGGACAAATTTCCAGAAACATGCTACTTTACCCAAACTAACACAAAATGATGCTGAAAATCTGAACACCCATAAAAAGAGAAGAAATTGAAAAGGTAATAAAAGAAACTTCCAACAAAAAAAAAGTCCTGGCTGAGATGGCTTCACTAGAGAATTCTACCAAACATTCAGAGAAGAGATTACAACACTACTAGTCAAGTATTTCAGAACACAGAAAAGGAAGTGATATTTCCGAATTCATTCTATGAAGTCAGGATAACCCTGATACCAAAACCAGGCAAGATATGCCACCAAAATAAAAAAAATTATACACCAATATCTCTCATGAATATAGGTGTGACAATTTTCAATGAAATTCTAGCCAATAGAATTCAGCATCATACCAAAAAAATAATACACCACGACCACATAAAATTCATACCAGGTATGCAAGGATGGTTCAACATTAGAAAAGGAATCAACATAATCCATCACATAAATACAAGGAAAGAAAAGGATCACATGATCATCCCAATTGATGCAGAAAAGGCATCCGACAAAGTCCAACACCAATTCCTGAAAAAAACTCTCAATAATTTTAGGTATAGAAGGAAAATTTCTCAACATAATAAAGGGCATATATGCAAAACCAACATCCAACATCATTCTTAATGGAGAGAGGCTGAAAACATTTCCCTTGAGAACAGGAACAAGACAAGGATGCCCTTTAACACTACTCCTATTTAACATTATGGTAGAAATTCTAGCTAGAGCAATGAGGCAAAAACAAACAAACAAATAAATAAATAAATAAAGGGCATCCAAATCTGTAATGAAGAACTTAAACTCTCCCTACTTGTGGATGATATGATACTATACATAGAAAACCCCACAGACTCCAGTAGAAAACTACTGGAACTAATAGAAAGATTCAGCAGGTTAGCAGGATACAAGATAAACATAAAAAAAAATCAGTCTGGATTCCCAGATGCCAATAAAAAAGAACAATGAAAAGGAAATCAGGAAAAAATATCATTTATAATAGTCCCTAAAAAAAAAAAAAAAAACTTAGGAATAAATCTAACCAGGGGTATAAAAGACCTATATAAAGAAACTATAAAACACTACTGCAAGAAACCAAAAGAGATCTACATAAATGGAAAAAGCATATCATGCTCATGGATAGGTAGATTCAACATTGTGAAAATGACAATTCTACCCAAAGAATTTTACAAATACAATGAAATCTCGATCCTAATACCAACATCAGTTTTTAAAGAGATGGAAAAACTAATCTCTACCTTTATTTGAAAGGGAAGAAGCACCAGACAAGTATGCAAATTATTAAAACTATTAAAGAAGAAGAATAAAATAGGAGGACTCGCACTACCTGACCTGAGAACCTACTATACAGGTAAGGTAGTCAAAAGAGCATGATACTGGTACAACAACAGATACATTGACCAATGAAAGAGAATTGAGAACCTAGATGTAAATCCAGCTACCCTACGGCCACCTGATCTTAGACGAGGGTCCAAAGTCCATTAAGTGGGGAAAAAAAGTCTTTTTAACAAATGGTTTTGACAAAACTGGATGTCCATCTGCAAAGAAATGAAACAGGATCCATACCTCACACCACATGCAAAAACTAATTCAAAATGGATCAAAGACCTAAATATAAAGCAAAAAATTATAAAGTTCTTAGAAGAAAAATAGTATCATTGCTACAGACCCTAATGCATGGCATTAACAGGGTAGAAATCATAACCAACAACACACATTTCCAGAAGATAAGCTAGATAACTGGGATCTTCTAAAAATTAACCACTTATGCTCATCAAAAGATTTCACCAAAAGGGAAAAAAGGAACCTATAGGCTGGCAAAAAAAATTTTGGCTATTCCTAATCAAACATCTGATCTCTAAAATCTACAGGAAAATCCAAAACCTCTACAACAAAAAGACAAATCATCCAATTACAAAATGGGCAAAGGAAATGAACAGACAATCCACTGAAGAAAACATTCAAGCACCAACAAACACATGAGGAAATGCTCATGAACATGAATACTAGCTGTTAAAAAAAAAAAAAAAGAGAAACGCAAATCCAAACCACAATGTGATACCATATCACCCTGGCATTACTGGCATGAATAAAAAAAAAAAAAAAAAAACCAGGAAATAACAAATGTTAGAGAGGCTGCTGCGAGATAAGAACCCTTACGCACTGCTGGTAGGAATGCAAAATGATACAACCATTTTAGAAAATGATATGGCGCCTCATTAGAAAGCTAGGAATAGAAATACCGTATGATCCAGCAATCCCACTGGGAATATATCCTGGAGAAATAAGAGTTGTCACATGAATAGACATATGCACACCCATGTTCATTGCAGCATTGTTCACGGTAGCAAAAAATGGAAACAGCCTATATGCCCATCAACAGATGAATGGATAAACAAACTATGGTACATACACAAAATGGAATATTACACAATACTAAAGAACAATGGTGAATCTGTGAAACATCTTGTAACATGGATGAATCTGGAGGGCATTACGCTGAGTGAAATAAGTCAATCACAAAAGGACAAATATTGTATAAGACCACTACTGTAAAGGTTTTCCACACAAAAAGAAACAATCTTTGATGGTTATAAGGCAAGAGAGTGGTGGGGATGGACAAACACTAAACAGACAATATATAAGTGGTAACTTTGGGTGAAGCGTAATACAGTACATAATACAGGGGAAGCCAGCACAACTTGTAGAAGGCAAAATCATGGAAGCTCCATAGACACATCCACACTCCTTGAGTGACCAAATTGCTGGGCTGAAGGCCGTAGGGACCACGGTCTCAGGGAACATCTGGCTCACTTGGTATAACATGGTTTATAAAGAAAATGTTCTACATTCTACTTTGGTGAGTAGTGTCTGGGTGTCTTAAAAGCCTGTGAGCAGCCATCTAAGATACTCCACTGGTCTCACCCCTTTGGGAGCAAGAATGAATGAAGAAAACGAAACATACAAGGGAAAGATTAATCCAAAGGACTAATGGATCACATCTACCACGGCCTCCACCAGTCTGAGCCCAGTACAGCTGGATGGTGCCCAGCTCCCACTATTGACTGCTCTGACAGAGATCACAATAGAGGATCTTGGAAAGAGCTGAAGAAAAATGTAGAACAAAATTCTAATGCCCTAAGAAAAGACCAGACTTGCTGGCCTGACAGAGACTGAAGAAACCTCAAGAGTACTGCCCTTGGATACACTTTTAGCTCAGTAATGAAGCCACTCCAGAGGTTAAAAGACAGGCCCATAAAACAAAACAAGACTAAAGGGGCACAACAGCCCAGGGGCAAGGACAAGGGTACAGGACAGGACGGGAAAGCTGGTAATAGGAATCGCAAGGTCAAGAAGAGGGAGTGTTGACATGTCATGGGGTTGTTAACCAATGTCATTACACAATATACGTACTGTTTAGTGAGAAACTAGTTTGTTCTGTAAACCATCTAAAGTACAATTAAAAAAAAAAAGAATATTACAAGAAAAAAAAATAGGCCTGAAGTTGAAAAATATATATATATATATTATATATATATACACATATACGTAATTAATAGAGCCCTGGTAGCTCAGTGGTTTAGCACTAAACTGCTAACTGAAAGGTCAGCAGATCAAACCCAACAGCCGCTCTGTGGGAGAAAGATGTGACAATTTGCTTCAGTAAGGATTTACAGTCTTGGAAACTCTATGGGACAGTTCTGTGTTCCACAGGGTCCTATGAGTCAGAATCAACTTGACAGCAATGGATTTGGTTTTGGATTTATACGTAATAGAAGACGTCTTGATGTCACAGAATACAGTGGATAGAATTGACCTACTATATCCTGCCACCTCCTCTCCCATTGTATCTGCCAACTTCCGATCTTTACATGTGTGTTGGTTTGTGGCACTTTTGATATCAACGGTGTTTTCCTCTGTGGTTTCCAGAAATAAACACACTTAATATTGATCTTATAGTTTAAATAGTTTAACATTGATCTCACTTTTGAAATCTTCTTACTGATTTTTTTCCTAAATATTTGCATAATTTAAAGAATTCTCTATGTCACTGACACTTCCCAATATGACAAAGTATTGGTGGAAGATTAACGTTGCAACAGCTGTTTGATTTTACATGTCAAGTATTTATCATGATAGGTATTAGTACCAGTTAATAGAAATATTGATTTATCTAGGTCCCATGTCATATCTGTTATGGATGATGTTTATATTTGCATTTTCCTGTTTATTCCAGTTTGAAATCCACTTCGACTAATACCATTGAAGAATTGTTGAGAGTTTTTGAACAATGCATTCTCCAGTACCAGTCCATTATGTTTAGTTTATATTCATTGCAGCTTACTAATACATTTACTGATCACCCCTTCTATTCTAAATAAAACTATACTCGAATAGTGGAACTACACTGATATATCTTTGCAGCAAATAAATGAAAGAAATTAACATTAATATTTGTAAGCAAGATGCATACTTTGGCAGTTTATAGGGTTTCATAAAAGCATGCTATACACACAAACGCATTCACATGTTTTGTTTTCCTTCAAAATCAATCTGTTGCTATCAATTTGAGAATAAGCTGTTGAGTAAAAAAGTCTCTGAACATGATGAAGTTGCTCTTGTGTTTGAGTCTGGAGATTGCATGGAATAGACCTCTAGATCAGGAGTCGGCAGATTTTTTTCTAGGCTTTGTGGTTCATACAGGGTCTGATGCAACTCCTTAACTCTGTTATTGGAGCAGAAAATCCACTGTAGACAATATGTAAAGGAATGAGTGCAGTTGAGTTCCAATAAATCCTTAAGAAAACAGATGGAAGGCTGGATTTTGCCCACTGGCCATAGTTTCCTGGCTCCTGCTTTAGATAAAACAATGGGGAAAAGAGAAGAAGATTATCCTTAAAGGGCACAACGGCCACTTATTTGTAACAAATATTATAAAAATACTATTACAATTTATAGTAAATACCAAAGATGTGCAAAAAAAAAAAAAAAAAGAAATTTACAATGGGCACAAATGTAACAGTTATGCTAAAAAAAAAAACAGGACTCAAAGGGTAGAATCGGAAAGTTACATTTTTGACTGTTACTACATTTGTTGTATGTGACTGATTCTCTGCAGCTGGTGGAGAAAAATTAGCATAAGTTCACTGATGTTTTGTTTCACTTTCAGTGTGAATTAGGTAAATAAGATATCTAACTCAGCATAATAATAAAATCTTTAGATTCAGAATTGTAGCTGCCACCCTTCCATAGGCTGAGCCTGAAGCAGGTTGACCTGCAGTGACAGAAGATGCTTGATTGCCTCATACCTCTTCCCACCCAGTCCACTCACCACGATGTCTAAGCTTTTCATTGTAACCTAAAAAAAAAAGAGAGATAATACATGTGGGCAGAAATGTCATTATTTGACTAATATTTTTTTCAGGTAGCACCCAGCTCTTTGGGTGTGGCACATATTTTTTAAACTATTTTTTTCTTGTGGGATCCTTCATGTGAATTTTTTAGAAACCGAAACACTTAACTGAAGATCTCAGACCTGATGTCCCCATGATGTGTAGGAAGGAGTATTGTTACAGCACTTACTAGTTACCCCTGATTCCTTAGCACGTAGGCATTTGGGGAGTCCTCAATTACCATTCTGCTAAAGTATTTCCCACTTCTACATGACCGTCATTCCGTGGATGCACACCACTGTGGCTCACATCTGGCCCACTGAAAATACCCACTTTGGGAAATCAGGCCAATCACAACACAACTACTTCTCTTGGCGCCATTGTTAAAACATCCATGCTGACCAACTCGTACCTGTTAGACCCTCTAGAGAGAAGTCAAATGCATACACCATCTTTTCTCCTAAACTGCAGAGAATATCTATCAGGTCCTCCAAGTGGGAAGAGGTCTTCTTATAGCATCTCTTTTTTGTTTAGAGTGCAGTAGAAACAACAACAACTATTTGAAAATATTATTCTTCATACTCTCCAACAACTTCCAATTCATTTATAGACTTCTTCTGAACGAAGATTTAAGGGTTTTTTGACTAGCTGAACTGCATCCTTTATAAATCCTGCTTCATGGTGTCTCCACTCACCTTGGAATGTGACATATGTTGTCTCAGTGGCACAGGGTTGAGGCTTTGAAAGGTGGTGTAGTTTGTGTACAACAAAATTTAAGTTTGTAGAAATGGTACCTCCTGAGGCTGCTGTATATGCCAGTACTTACCACCAAATCTGAAATTGGAAGAATTATGCTTTTATTGCTGGGTGGGTACACTGTTGTATAAAAAAAAAAAAAAAAAAACATTTAATATAACTAGTAGTTTGATGAACAAATATGTGTGTTATTTACATATTTGATTCTATGTCAAAATCTATTTTAGTACATGTAATATTTTTTTTTTAATATTTAATAAGGAATTTCATACTATTGACTATTCCCTTCTTTTCGATAAACTGTATTTCTTTGGCATCGTGTCGCTTTGTTATTCTAATAATCTTTCTACACTCTTTATTTAATTTTAGCCTTGTTTGTGCGTCCCTCTTCCTTCACCCATCCTTAAGTACTGGAGTTCACTAAAGTTCTCTCCTGGGCACACTTCTTTCTGTAAAGTATGCAATTTCTCTATAGAATCTTATCCAATTTATTCAATTGTCTTTTATACACTCATCTATTCATGATTTATAATTTTAGGCCAAACATTACTTTCACAGGTCTGCCTGCCCGATAGGTTTTCCTTGGTTATCTTAAATTAAAAAAAAAAAAAAAAAGAAAGAAAGGAGGAGAGAGAGGCAGATGAAGGAAGGAAGGGACGGAAGGAGGGAGGGAGGGAGGGAGGGAGGGAGGGAGGGAGGGAGGGAGGAAGGAAGGAAGGAAGGAAGGAAGGAAGGAAAGAAGGAAGGAAGGAAGGAAGGAAGGAAGGAAGGAAGGAAGGAAGGAAGGAAGGAAGGAAGGAAGGAAGGAAGGAAGGAAGGAAGGAAGGAAGGAAGGAAGGAAGGAAGGAAGGAAGGAAGATCAAATGGGAAATGAAGAGGTAAAACTTTATTTGCAGATGCCATGATCTTGTATATAGAAAATAATCCCCAAGTCCTTCAAATCTTATAAATGTTTTGGGGATGATTTCTGTATCACCCTAAAGTGCCTTGTATTTCTCCAAAGGCAAAAGACATTACCAAGAGTGTAGGATTTTAAGCTAGAGGCTGCATATAGTTCTGGAAATGAAGTAAACTCCATTTCTGGAGCTCACTGCACTCCATTTGTATTAAGCTTTTCATATCCTTTTTGGGGGTATGTGTGTGTGTCTGTCATCAGTCTTGATATCAGAACGGAATTTTGGGTCACTATCCATCCTGATTCTGCACACTTGCTACCACAAACTTTATAAAAATATATATAAATAATTAAATGCCAAAAAATGTAATTTTGTCTAAAGGAATGATTTTATGAGAATACTAAATCTATAGTCCAAATGGAATAGACAATCTGAGAAGTCCAATAAGAACAGAAAAAGTAGGAATCATAGTAAAAATCAATGCTTGCAAAATATTCCTGATTCCAATTTTCAATTTGTAAAAATTCTTCCAAAAAAGGAAATATGAGAAACCTTAGAAATAGACTACAAATTTTGATTATCAATTCTAGGCAAGTTAAAGAGAATCAAATGTATCATATTTCAGAACAAAGGTACAGAAATCTAAAGGAAAAAAAAACATATAGCGAAGTTATCACAGGTCTGTATTCACAATAATATTACAACATGGACGAGAATAAGTCAATCCAGTAATTCAACGATGATTTAATTTTATAAAATCAATCAAGGATATTGGCTGCATTAGCAGATTAAAGCAGAAAATGTATGTTTATTTCCATTGATCCTGATGTCTACTTAATTTTATGTCATCTCATTTAGAATGACTAATTAAACACATCAAATAGTCTCAGAAATCTAAAATTAGAAATATATCATTAACTTAACAAAATATATTTATCAGACATGTACAGCAAGCATCTTGCTTAATGAAAAAAAAAAGGGGGGTAAAAAATTCTAATTCAATTCTAGGATGAAACCATAGTGCTACAAGGAATCATATATTTAACATATTGAAGTAAATAACAAAAATTTTAAGAAATTTTTTAAAAAATTCAATAGATAAATATAAAAAAATTAAAAAAAAACCCTCATTTGCAGGCAGTTAGATCACTTAGAAAGACCAAAAGACTCCTTGCTAAGATAGAGTAGAAGGAGACAGGCCAACATTAAACCAAACCAAATCCATTGTTGTTTGACTCATGGTAATCCCATGTGTTACAGAGTAGAACAGCTCCATATGGTTTTCTTGGGTGTCATCTTTATGAAAGCAGATTGCCAAACCTTTCTACTGTGGCACCTCTGGGTGGATTTGAACTGCCAACCTCTTGTTTAGTAAAAAAAAAAAAAGAGCCCACTGATAACAGCTTGATTCAGACTCACTGAGACCTCATAGGGTTTCCGAGGCTATAAATCTCTATGAAAGCAGACTACCACATCTTTCTCCCACAGAGCTGCTGGTGGTTTCGAACCACCAACCTTTCTGTTAGCAGTCACAGTTGGTAGCTTTAACCATTGTGCCAGTAGTCCAGTGGGAATCATTTGCGCCAGTTAGCAGCCAACACTGTGTCATCATTGTTGTTAGTTACTGTCAAGTAGATTCTGATTCATGATGATCCCATGTATGCAGAGTGGAATTGCTCCTTAGGATTTTCAAGGTCATGACCTTTTGGAAGCAGGTTGCTAAGTCTGTTTTCCAGGTCACCTCTGGGTTCAAACCACCAATCTTTCTGCTAGTAGTTAAGCACTTAATCATTTGAGCTACTCTGGGACCAACATTACCTACCAAAGAAAAAAAATATGTAAATGAAGGCTTCAAGAAGCTTCCAAAGGATCTTTGTTCAAGGGCTCAGATCCTGCAGAGTTCATTAACATCTACCTGAGCATTTGACTTCATGTTACCGCAAAGCATTTGATGCTTCTTGACACAGGACAGAAAGCTAAACAGCAGAAAGACAGTGACTGTTAAGTGTCAGAGAAACTTATACCACTAAGAAATCTCACAATGCCAAGGAAATGCAAATTGGAAATTGAGGTCAAATACCAAAGAGAAGAGTAACACAAATAAGTGGTATGTGTTTGTGTTTCTGTGTGTGTGTGTGTGTGTGTGTGTGTGCATACCTACATCAACAAGAAAAAGCTACAATGTTATGCTGGTAATTTATTCAAATGAAATGTAAAAATCCCAGAAAAAATTTATCAACAGTGCAAAAAAAATTGAAAATCAGAAAACTCTTTCATATATTATGTAAATATGCCTTTAGTTAACAAATATTTGGGCTCATATGCCTTAAACAGTGGTTGTTCCTAAACTTTTAAAGAATAAATAACAATAATATTGTACCATATTTTAAAAGCTCTCCAGATAATAGAAACTGGATTGTTTCTCAGTTTGTTTTATGAGGCAACACAACCTAGGAACCAAATTTCTTAGGGAACACTGAGCTTCTGTAAAGGGTAATGGGAAAATGTGGGAACAGATAAGCATGATGTTTGCACAACCTGATAAACCTGATTAATAGAACTGTACATATGAAGACTGTTGAACTTGCAAATGCTTTGTTACATACCTGTTTACCACGGTAACTTCATCTTAAATTACAGGCTAATCTTTTTTCAAAAATAAGAATGAAAACAAACAAAATATTTGCTAAATGAATTATCAGTATGTAAAATCATATTTTTTTTTAAATCATAATCCACAATAAATTGAGTTTATTTCATAAATGCAAGGTTGGTTTAAGAGTCAACAGTCACCAGTTTAATACATTAACAACAAAAAAATCATTTAATAGTTTCAACAGAAAAGAATTTGATACCCCAAGTTGTTAATGAATCTCCAATTCTGACGCCTCGTTCTTCTTTATGTAGTCCAGCATCTCACACTATTTACTCATCATATAGAATGAAGAAGTATGGTGAAAGGATACAAAAACTGATGAAACCTTTACTAATTTTAAACCATGCAGATTTCTTAGTGCTATGTTTCTCTGTTCAAACAACTGCCTCTTGGCCTACGTACAGGTCTCTCATGAGCATAATTAAGTGTTCTGGAATTCCCATTCATAATTTGTTATGATGTGCACTGTCTAATGCCTTTGCACAGTCAATAAAACACAAGTAAACATTTTTTTGGTGTTCTCTGCTTTCACCCAAGACCCATCTGACATCAGAAATGTTACCTTGCAATCTACATCCTTTTCTGAATTCAGCTTGAATTTTCAACAGTTCCCTGTTGATGTACTTCTGCAACTGTTTTTGAATTATCTTCAGCAAAATTTTACTTGCATGTGATATTAATGGTATTGCTTAATAATTTCTGCGTTCTGTTGGATCACCTTTCTTCAGAATGGGCAGGAATATGAATCTCTTCCACTCAGTTGGCCAGGTAGCTGTCTTCCAAATTTCTTAACGTAGATGAGTGAGTGCTTCCTGCATTGCATCCCTTTGTTGAAATATTTGAACTGGCATTCCCTCAATTCCTGAAGCCTTGTTTTTCACTAATGCCTTCAGTGCAGCTTGGATGTTTTCATTCAATGTCATCAGATTCTGATCATATAATGCCTCCTGAAATGATTGAATGTCCACCAATTCTTTTTGGTGTGGTGACTCTGTATTCCTTCCATCTTCTTTTGATGCTTCCTGCCTCTTTCAAATTTTTGCCGATAAATTCCTTCAATATTGCAGCTTGAGGCTTGAAATTTTTCTTCAGTTCTTCAGCATGAGAAATTCCAAGTTTGTTATTCCCTTTTGGTTTTCTAACTTCAGGTGTTTTTGCATTTTATCATAATACTTTGTGTTCTTGAGCTGCCCTTTGAAATCTTCTGTTCAGCTCTTTTACTTCATCGTTTCTTCCTCTTGCTTTAACTATTCTACATTTAAAAGCAACTTTCAGAGCCTCTTTTGACACCGATTTTGGTCTTTTCTTTCTTTCCTGTCCATTTAATGACCTTTTGCTTTCTTCATGTAGATTCTTGATGCCATCTCACAACTCTTCTTCTCTTCAGGCATTAGTGTTCAATTAATCAAATCTGTTCTTGAGATCCTCTCTAAATTCAAATGGGATATATCCAAGGTTATATTTTGGCACTCATGGGCTTGTTTTAATTTTCTTCAGTTCAGCTTGAACTTGCGTGTGAGCAATTGATGATCCTTTCCACAGACGGCCCCTGGCCCTATCTTCTGTTAATGTCATACCTTGATGGTTTGCATGTTGCTGTGATGCTAGAAGTTATGCCACTGGTATTTCAAATGCCAGCAGGGTGACCTACAGTGGAACGATTTAAGCAGAGTTCCCAGACTAAGACAGACTAGTAAGAAAGACCTGGTAATCTACTTCTGAGAAAATTGGCCAGTGAAAACCTTGTGGATAATAGCAGAACATTGTCTAATATAAAAAATGAACCCCTCAGGTTGGAAAGCACTCAGAATACAACTGGGAAAGTGCTGCCTCCTCAAAGTAGAGTTGACCTTAATGAGGTGGATGGAATAAAGCATTTGGAATCTTCATCTGCTCATGTGACATGACTTAAAATGAGAAGAAACAGTTGCAAATATCCATGAGTAATCAGAACGTGGAAATAAAAAAAAAATTACAAAGCGTAAATCAAGGAAAATTGGAAGTTGTCAAAAATGAAATGGGGAGAGGGCGGAGCCAAGATGGCGGACTAGGCAGACGCTACCTCGGATCCCTCTTACAACAAAGACACGGAAAAACAAGTGAATCGATCACATACATAACAATCTACGAACCCTGAACAACAAACACAGATTTAGAGACGGAGAACGAACTAATACGGGGAAGCAGCGATTGTTTCCAGAGCCTGGAGCCAGCGTACCAGTCAGGTACGGCACAAGCACAGAGACCTGCTCCACCCCCCTGAACTAACCCCGGGAGGGGGACCAGCTGGTTCCACGGGCGGCGTGGGACGCAGCCGGTAGGAGAAGTCCCCGGGAGGCAGTGACTGATCTTGGAGCAGAAAGAGCAGCATCCGAGCCGGGGAACCGTCCCGCAGGGATTAGGACTGCACGCAGGTACGCCATAAACACGGAGAGTTGCTCCACCCCCTGAACTAACCCCGGGAAGGGGACCAGCCGGGTCGCGCGGGCGGCGTGGGACGCAGCCGGTAGGAGAAGTCCCCGGGAGGCAGCGACTGGTATTGGAGTGGGGAGAACAGCGTTCCAGCCAGGACACTCGGTCGCGGCACAAGCACAGGGAGCTACTCCACCCATCTGAACTAACCCCGGGAGGGGGCCCACCAAGTTCACGGGGGCGGCACGGCCACGCGGCTGGAGAGACGAGAAGTCCCCGGGAGGCAGCGACTGATTTTGGAGTTGAGAGTGCACCGTCCCAGTAGGGGAGCCTTGACGCTGGGCGTGGGGCTGGAAGCGGAGGATCTGACCGTGACTCCAGCGGGCCAGACCCCCCGGGGGCAATCTCCACACAGCCAGCACACATAGGCGACGCGCCCGCGAGAATCTCAGATATAACAGTCATTCCAAGCAAGACAAGCAACTCTGGCTATATTCTGAGGTGCTACTCTCCTATCTCTCTGTTCCCTCCCCCACCCTTCCCAGGCGGCTTCATTAACATCTGAATAGCCTGAGCCAAAGGGAGAACTCTGATAGGGATCTGACTGCAGTTTTTTTTTTAGCGGATTTTCTGGAAAAACTAGTTTCCCAGTGATGGCTCGGAGACAACAATCCATATCAAACCACTTAAAGAAGCAGACCGGGACAGCTTCTCCAACCCCCCAAACAAAAGAATCAAAATCTTTCCCAAATGAAGATACAATTTTGGAATTATCAGATACAGAATATAAAAAACTAATTTACAGAATGCTTAATGATATCACAAATGAAATTAGGATATCTGCAGAAAAAGCCAAGGAACACACTGATAAAACTGTTGAAGAACTCAAAAAGATTATTCAAGAACATACTGGAAAAATTAATAAGTTGCAAGAATCCATAGAGAGACAACATGTAGAAATCCAAAAGATTAACAATAAAATAACAGAATTAGACAACGTAATAGGAAGTCAGAGGAGCAGACTCGAGCAATTAGAATGCAGACTGGGACATCTGGAGGACCAGGGAATTAACACCAACATAGCTGAAAAAAAATCAGATAAAAGAATTAAAAAAAATGAAGAAACCCTAAGAATTATGTGGGACTCTATCAAGAAGGATAACCTGCGGGTGATTGGAGTCCCAGAACAGGGAGGAGGGACAGAAAACACAGAGAAAATAGTTGAAGAACTTCTGACAGAAAACTTCCCTGACATCATGAAAGACGAAAGGATATCTATCCAAGATGCTCATCGAACCCCATTTAAGATTGATCCAAAAAGAAAAACACCAAGACATATTATCATCAAACTCACCAAAACCAAAGATAAACAGAAAATTTTAAAAGCAGCCAGGGAGAAAAGAAAGGTTTCCTTCAAGGGAGAATCAATAAGAATATGTTCTGACTACTCAGCAGAAACCATGCAGGCAAGAAGGGAATGGGACGACATATACAGAACACTGAAGGAGAAAAACTGCCAGCCAAGGATCATATATCCAGCAAAACTCTCTCTGAAATATGAAGGCGAAATTAAGATATTTACAGACAAACACAAGTTTAGAGAATTTGCAAAAACCAAACCAAAGCTACAAGAAATACTAAAGGATATTGTTTGGTCAGAGAACCAATAATATCAGATATCAGCACAACACAAGGTCACAAAACAGAACGTCCTGATATCAACTCAAATAGGGAAATCACAAAAACAAACAAATTAAGATTAATTAAAAAAAAAAAAATACACATAACAGGGAATCATGGAAGTCAATAGGTAAAAGATCACAATAATCAAAAAGAGGGACTAAATACAGGAGGCATTGAACTGCCATATGGAGAGTGATACAAGGCGATATAGAACAATACAAGTTAGGTTTTTACTTAGAAAAATAGGGGTATATAATGAGGTAACCACAAAAAGGTATAACAACTCTATAACTCAAGACAAAAACCAAGAAAAACGTAACGACTCAACTAACATAAAGTCAAACACTATGAAAATGAGGATCTCACAATTTACTAAGAAAAACGCCTCAGCACAAAAAAGTATGTGGAAAAATGAAATTGTCAACAACACACATAAAAAGGCATCAAAATGACAGCACTAAAAACTTACTTATCTATAATTACCCTGAATGTAAATGGACTAAATGCACCAATAAAGAGACAGAGAGTCACAGACTGGATAAAGAAACATGATCCATCTATATGCTGCCTACAAGAGACACACCTTAGACTTAGAGACTCAAATAAACTAAAACTCAAAGGATGGAAAAAAGTATATCAAGCAAACAATAAGCAAAAAAGAAGAGGAGTAGCAATATTAATTTCTGACAAAATAGACTTTAGACTTAAATCCACCACAAAGGATAAAGAAGGACACTATATAATGATAAAAGGGACAATTGATCAGGAAGACATAACCATATTAAATATTTACGCACCCAATGACAGGGCTGCAAGATTTATAAATCAAATTTTAACAGAACTGAAAAGCGAGATAGATACCTCCACAATTATAGTAGGAGACTTCAACACACCACTTTCGGAGAAGGACAGGACATCCAGCAAGAAGCTCAACAGAGACACGGAAGATCTAATTACAACAATCAACCAACTTGACCTCATTGACTTATACAGAACTCTCCACCCAACTGCTGCAAAATATACTTTTTTTTCCAGCGCACATGGAACATTCTCTAGAATAGACCACATATTAGGACATAAAACAAACCTTTGCAGAGTCCAAAACATCGAAATATTACAAAGCATCTTCTCAGATCACAAGGCAATAAAACTAGAGATCAATAACAGAAAAACGAGGGAAAAGAAATCAAATACTTGGAAAATGAACAATACCCTCCTGAAAAAAGACTGGGTTATAGAAGACATCAAGGAGGGAATAAGGAAATTCATACAAAGCAACGAGAATGAAAATACTTCCTATCAAAACCTCTGGGACACAGCAAAAGCAGTGCTCAGAGGCCAATTTATATCAATAAATGCACACATACAAAAAGAAGAAAGAGCCAAAATCAGAGAACTGTCCCTACAACTTGAACAAATAGAAAGTGAGCAACAAAAGAATCCATCAGGCACCAGAAGAAAACAAATAATAAAAATTAGAGCTGAACTAAATGAATTAGAGAACAGAAAAACAATTGAAAGAATTAACAAAGCCAAAAGCTGGTTCTTTGAAAAAATTAACAAAATTGATAAACCATTGGCTAGACTGACTAAAGAAATACAGGAAAGGAAACAAATAACCCGAATAAGAAATGAGAAGGACCACATCACAACAGAACCAAATGAAATTAAAAGAATCATTTCAGATTATTATGAAAAATTGTACTCTAACAAATTTGAAAACCTAGAAGAAATGGATGAATTCCTGGAAAAACACTACCTACCTAAACTAACACATTCAGAAGTAGAACAACTAAATAGACCCATAACAAAAAAAGAGATTGAAACGGTAATCAAAAAACTCCCAACAAAAAAAAGTCCCGGCCCGGACGGCTTCACTGCAGAGTTCTACCAAATTTTCAGAGAAGAGTTAACACCACTACTACTAAAGGTATTCCAAAGCATAGAAAATGACGGAATACTACCCAACTCATTCTATGAAGCCACCATCTCCCTGATACCAAAACCAGGTAAAGACATTACAAAAAAAGAAAATTATAGACCTATATCCCTCATGAACATTGATGCAAAAATCCTCAACAAAATTCTAGCCAATAGAATCCAACAACACATCAAAAAAATAATTCACCCTGATCAAGTGGGATTTATACCAGGTATGCAAGGCTGGTTTAATATCAGAAAAACCATTAATGTAATCCATCACATAAATAAAACAAAAGACAAAAACCACATGATCTTATCAATTGATGCAGAAAAGGCATTTGACAAAGTCCAACACCCATTCATGATAAAAACTCTTACCAAAATAGGAATTGAAGGAAAATTCCTCAACATAATAAAGGGCATCTATGCAAAGCCAACAGCCAATGTCACTCTAAATGGAGAGAACCTGAAAGCATTTCCCTTGAGAACGGGAACCAGACAAGGATGCCCTTTATCACCACTCTTATTCAACATCGTGTTGGAAGTCTTAGCCAGGGCAATCAGGCTAGACAAAGAAATAAAAGGTATCCGGATTGGCAAGGAAGAAGTAAAGTTATCACTATTTGCAGATGACATGATTATATACACAGAAAACCCTAAGGAATCCTCCAGAAAACTACTGAAACTAATAGAAGAGTTTGGTAGAGTCTCAGGTTATAAAATAAACATACAAAAATCACTTGGATTCCTCTACATCAACAAAAAGAACACCGAAGAGGAAATAACCAAATCAATACCATTCACAATAGCCCCCAAGAAGATAAGATACTTAGGAATAAATCTTACCAAGGATGTAAAAGACCTATACAAAGAAAACTACAAAGCTCTACTACAAGAAATTCAAAAGGACATACTTAAGTGGAAAAACATACCTTGCTCATGGATAGGAAGACTTAACATAGTAAAAATGTCTATTCTACCAAAAGCCATCTATACATTTAACGCACTTCCGATCCAAATTCCAATGTCATATTTTAAGGGGATAGAGAAACAAATCACCAATTTCATATGGAACGGAAAGAAGCCCCGGATAAGCAAAGCACTACTGAAAAAGAAGAAGAAAGTGGGAGGCCTCACCTTACCTGACTTCAGAAACTATTATACAGCCACAGTAGTCAAAACAGCCTGGTATTGGTACAACAACAGACACATAGACCAATGGAACAGAATTGAGAACCCAGACATAGATCCATCCACGTATGAGCAGCTGATATTTGACAAAGGACCAGTGTCAATTAACTGGGGAAAAGATAGCCTTTTTAACAAATGGTGCTGGCATAACTGGATATCCATTTGCAAAAAAATGAAACAGGACCCATACCTCACACCATGCACAAAAACTAACTCCAAGTGGATCAAAGACCTAAACATAAAGACTAAAATGATAAAGATCATGGAAGAAAAAATTGGGACAACCCTAGGAGCCCTAATACAAGGTATAAACAGAATACAAAACATTACCAAAAATGATGAAGAGAAACCCGATAACTGGGAGCTCCTAAAAATCAAACACCTATGCTCATCTAAAGACTTCACCAAAAGAGTAAAAAGACCACCTACAGATTGGGAAAGAATTTTCAGCTATGACATCTCCGACCAGCGCCTGATCTCTAAAATCTACATGATTCTGTCAAAACTCAACCACAAAAAGACAAACAACCCAATCAAGAAGTGGGCAAAGGATATGAACACACATTTCACTAAAGAAGATATTCAGGCAGCCAACAGATACATGAGAAAATGCTCTCGATCATTAGCCATTAGAGAAATGCAAATTAAAACTACGATGAGATTCCATCTCACACCAGCAAGGCTGGCATTAATCCAAAAAACACAAAATAATAAATGTTGGAGAGGCTGCGGAGAGATTGGAACTCTCATACACTGCTGGTGGGAATGTAAAATGGTACAACCACTTTGGAAATCTATCTGGCGTTATCTTAAACAGTTAGAAATAGAACTACCATACAACCCAGAAATCCCACTCCTAGGAATATACCCTAGAGATAAAAGAGCCTTCATACAAACAGATATATGCACACCCATGTTTATTGCAGCTCTGTTTACAATAGCAAAAAGTTGGAAGCAACCAAGGTGTCCATCAACGGATGAATGGGTAAATAAATTGTGGTATATTCACACAATGGAATACTACGCATCGATAAAGAACAGTGACGAATCTCTGAAACATTTCATAACATGGAGGAACCTGGAAGGCATTATGCTGAGCGAAATTAGTCAGAGGCAAAAGGACAAATATTGTATAAGACCACTATTATAAGATCTTGAGAAATAGTAAACCTGAGAAGAACACATACTTTTGTGGTTACGAGGGGGGGAGGGAGGGAGGGTGGGAGAGGGTTTTTTATTGATTAATCAGTAGATAAGAACTGCTTTAGGTGAAGGGAAAGACAACACTCAATACATGGAAGGTCAGCTCAATTGGACTGGACCAAAAGCAAAGAAGTTTCCGGGATAAAATGAATGCTTCAAAGGTCAGCGGAGCAAGCGCGGGGGTCTGGGGAACATGGTTTGCGGGGACTTCTAAGTCAATTGGCAAAATAATTCTATTATGAAATCATTCTGCATCCCACTTCGAAATGTGGCGTCTGGGGTCTTAAATGCTAACAAGCAGCCATCTAAGATGCAGCAATTGGTCTCAACCCACCTGGAGCAAAGGAAAATGAAGAACACCAAGCCCACATGACAACTAAGAGCCCAAGAGACAGAAAGGGCCACATGAACCAGAGACCTACATCATCCTGAGACCAGAAGAACTAGTTGGTGCCCGGCCACAATCGATGACTGCCCTGACAGGGAGCTCAGCAGAGGACCCCTGAGGGAGCAGGAGATCAGTGGGATGCAGACCCCAAATTCTCATAACAAGACCAAACTTAATGGTCTGACTGAGACTGGAGGAATCCCGGCGGCCATGCTCCCCAGACCTTCAGCTGACACAGGACAGGAACCATCCCCGAAGACAACTCTTCAGAAATGAAAGGGACTGGTCAGCGGGTGGGAGAGAGATGCTGATGAAGAGTGAGCTAATTATATCAGGTGGACACTTGAGATTGTGTTGGCAACTCTTGCCTGGAGGGGGGATGGGAGGATAGAGAGAGAGGGAAGCCGGCAAAATTGTCAAGAAAGGAGAGACTGAAAGGGCTGACTCAAGACGGGGAGAGTAAGTGGGAGTAGGGAGTGAGATGTATGTAAACTTATATGTGACAGACTGATTGGATTTGTAAACGTTCACTTGAAGCTTAATAAAAGTTATTATAAAAAAAAAAAATGAAATGGGACACATAAAGATCGATATTGTTGGCATTAGTGAGCTGAAATTGGCCATTTTTGAATCAGGCATCCACATTGTCTACTACTCCAGGAAAGGCAAATTGAAAAGGAATGGCATCACATTCATCATCAAAAGAATATTTCAAAATCTATCCTGAAGTACAATGCTGTCAGTGATAGGATAATATCCATACGCCTACAAGAAAGACAGTTAATACAATTCTTATTCAAATTTACCAGCAACAGCTAATGCCAAAGATGAAGAAATTGAAGATTTTTACCAACTTTTGCAGTCTGACATTGATCAAACATGCAATCAAGATGCCTTGATAATTACTTGTGGTTGGAAACGAAGAAGGATGGGTAGCTATAAAATATGGCCTTTGTGAAAGCAATTATACCAGAGATGGCACTATAGAATTTTGCAAGATCAATGACTTATTCTTCACTGATACCTTTTTCAGTAACATGAACAGCGACTACACGTGTGAACCTCACCTGATGGAATACATAGGAATCAGATTGACTACCTATGTGGAAAGGGATGATAGAAAAGCTCAATATCGTCAGTCATCAGTTTCTGGGTAGTTGATGGTATTAGGTGCCATCACGTAGGTTCTGAATCATAACAACCCTATGTACAACAGAACGAAATGCTGGCTAGTCCTGTGCCATCCTCACAATCCTTGTTATGATTGAGCCCATCGTTGCAGTCACTGTGTCAGTCCACGTCCTTGGATTTTCCTCTTTTTGTTGACCCTCTATTTTACCAAGCATAATATCCTTCTCCAGGGACTGGTCTCTCTGGATAACCGGTCCTAAGTACTTGAGATGAAGTTTTACCATCCTTGCTTCTAAGGAACATTCTGGTTTCACTTCATCCAAGAAAGATTTGTTTATCCTTCTAGGAGTCTGTGGTATATGTATTCAATATTCTTCATCCACACCATAATTCAAAGGCATCAATTCCTTTTCATCAATTCATCAACATTTATATTTAGAATGTATTCCTTTTAGGCAACATATAGCTAGATTTTGCTGTTTTTTCCAATCTCAAAATTTGCTTTTTAATTAAAGTATTCAGACTATTTAAATTGAATGTTAGTATTGATATCATTAGATTTACAAGAATCAGCATTCTGTTTTTTTTGTGTGTGTGTGTGTGTTTGTCCCATCTTTGTTTTCTTCCCCCTTTCCTCTTTTACTGTCTTCTTTTGGATTAATTGTTAGGATTCCATGACATCTTTCTTGTTCATTTTAACTCTTTGTTTTGTTATTTTAATTCATGCTTTGGAGTTTGTAGCGTACACCTCTAACTTTTGAGTTTCTACCTGCAAATAATACTATGTTGTTGTTGTTAGGTGCCATCAAGTCCATTCCGGCTCATAGCGACCCTATGAACAACAGAACACAACAGTGCCCTGTCCTGAGCCATCCTCGTAATCATTGCTGCACTTGAGCCTATCGTTGTACCCTTCATGTCAATCCATCTGATTGAGGGTCTTCCTCTTTTTCACTGACCCTCTACTTTACCAAACATGATGTTCTTCTCCAGGGACTGATCTCTCCTTATGACATGTCCCAACCAGTTCACATATAATGTGAGAATCTTACAATAATAGACTTCCATTTCTCTCCTCTTATCTTTTGTGCTACTATTATCATACAAATTACTTTTACATGTGTTTGAATCATATTACATTATTATTTTGCTTAAACAGTTACCTTTTAAAACCAAAAAAACCCATTGCCTTCGAGTCAATACCAATTCATAGTGACCTTATAGGGCAGAGTAGTTCGCTCTACAGGGTTTCCAAAGATCTGCTGGTGGATTCCAACTGCAGACCTTTTTGTTAGCAGCCTGGATTCTTAACCATTGTACCACCAGGGCTTCAAGTTATCTTTTAAAGAGACTTGAATATAATTAAAAAATCTTCTATAGTTACTCATGTAGTTATCACTTGCAAACTCTTTCTTTCGTTCTAGAGACCTATACTCCTATCTGTTGTCATTTTACTTATGTCTGAAGAAAGTCTTTTAATGTTTCTTATGGTGCAGTTCTCTTGGTGATGAATTACTTGTATTCCTGGTGATGGCCTTGCATTTAAATATTCTTGAGCTTTGTTCTGGTACACAGTTAAGTTACTTGGATACAGTTTGATCCTTTCAGGTCCTGCTTTTAAGATTTGTTATGACCTTTTCTGGTTGTCCTTTCCAAGCTGGTGTAATTTACTTACATGCATGCTCTGATCTGTAGTCAGCTAAATACTCAAAGGGGAGACTCCGTACATCTCCTGAGTCCTCTCTCTGTGCAGCTTCCTTTACCCAGTATTCTTTCCTGTGAATTTTAGCCACCTTGGTTTCAATTCAAGGACCCCTGGTGGCAAAGAGACTAAGCGCTGGGCTACAAACTGAAAGGTCGGCAATTATAATCCACTAGGCGCTCCACAGGAGAAAGATGCGCCAGTCAGCTTCCAGGAAGATTACAGAATTGGAAACCCTATGGAGCAGTACTCTGTCCTACAAAGTTACTATGAGTTGGAGTCAACTTGAAGCAATAAATTTAGTTTTGGGTTGGTTGGTTTTAATTTGAGGAGTCCACCATGCTCTACCTGAATTCCCCATTCCCCAGCTTAGAAATGCTCTCAGGGTACTATGCTGGGGTTTTCTAGGCTCTGGGATGACTACCCTTCCTTACCTGATGTGCAGGGTCTGGAAGGGCATTGTTTCCTGTATTTTGTACACTTTTGGTTGTTTCAGGCTGCATGGCAAATCTAGTGCTTGTTATTTCCTCTTGGCAGGAAGTGGATTCTCTGAGGATTGTAAACGATTCCCCATTATTTTTAGCAGCAATTCCTTGGAAGAGTTAATTGAAATGACAACTGAATGATTTGAAAGAGAAAGATTTAAATTTTAAATTTCTCCTAAGAAGTAGATAAATATGAATCTATGATTAAAAAACAGTCTTATGAAATTGAATAATTATTTCTGAAATATCTTTAAAAAACCTAGATTCCTGATGTTTTTACCATTACTGAGGAAATATTTGCATATTGCTAAATCAGCATATGGGTATTAAAATCACCTGCAATTCAAGTCAGTATTTGCTAAATGCATTAAATTTTAAATTTGCAGATGGCTAGATTTTCTCTAAATTGATTCCTTATAGCTATACCATGGCAATCTGTGAAAAAATTTACAAGTTTGGGTAATTTTAGGACCTGGCTTCTTAGCTTTAACTCAAAACAGCATACTTTACATTCCCATAGCACAGGCATTTTGGTGATGGTGGACAGCCAGACATACTCTGTGCACATTGTTTCCATTTTTAAATATGATACTTTATTATATCATTATGGCATTTACAATATAGATAAATCTTCTTCAGTGAAAACTGAAAGACCACATGAAATTAAAAAAAAAAAAAATCCTTCTTTCAGAACATCATAATGGGAGCTTATTGAACTAACCCTAAGAAGACTATAAATTTGTGAGAGATTGAGGGAAAAATACAATAAGTTTACATTGCCTACTGTTAATACTTATAACCATGGAATTGTGGTTGAAATGATTATTAATTATTAACAAATATCCCAATAAAATGCTTTATAATAAAATTAAACTGTAGAGATAATTTTAAAGTTAAATAAAAGCAGACATCTACTTTTCCTGTAATATCTTTTTTTCTTAACTCGATTAAATTGGAGACTCATATTCCTCTTAAGATAACATTGCTAACTAATGTGACAACACCTTTGTGACACAGAGTGTTTTTATTGTTGTTTATGGTTTTTAATGCTGAAATGGTCATAGATCAAGAAAAATATTTTCTCATCTTGAAATTGAAGGAGACATTTATTTTACATGAATACAGTTAAATAACTTTGAATTATATTTAAGTCAAGGATTATAATTATTAGTCACTTTAAAAAAATTTTTTTTATCCTCAGTCATTATTTTTTTTATTTTGTTGTTGAGAATATACACAGTAAAACATACACTGATTCAACAGTTGCTGCATGTAAAATTCAGCGACATTGATTATATTTTTTTGAGTTATGCAAACATTCTTACCCTCGTTTTCTGACTTGTTCATCTGCTGTTAACATAAACTCCCTGCACCCTGAATTTCCTACCTAATCTTTCGATCCCACATACATAGATTTTGAAAAAACACAGTGTTTAAAGCAGACATTCTTAACATGTTAAGCTGAACTATTGTTAAGTTTTAAGATGAGTTCAGGGAATATTTTTGGTTTAAGGTTTAAAATTTTTCTCAGGGCAGTAGTTGTAGGGGTTCATCCAGGATCCATGGCTTGACAAAATCTGGAGTTCTGAGATTTTGAAATTCTGTTTTGCATTTTCCTTGTTTTGATCTGGATTCTTTTATAAATCTTTGATCAAAATGTCCAGTAATGGTAGCCAGGCACCATCCATTTCTTCTGGTCTCATGGCAAAGGAGGCCATTGTTCACAGAGGCAATTAGCCACACATTCCATATCTTCCTTCTCTTCCTGACTCTCCTTCCTTTGTTGCTCCAGGAAATAGAAACCACTTGTTGGCCTTGGTAGCTGATGCAAGCTTTTATGACCCCAGGCACTACGAAATAAACTTGGAGGTAGAACAGAAGCACTGAATATATTATTAGGCCAATTAACTGGGATGTTTCATGAAACATTGACCCTAAACCTCCAAACCAAGTGTGATGGTGTCTTAGGCTGGGTTCTGTAGAGAGGAAAACCAGTGAAGTGTATGTATATATACATATATACAGAGAAAGAGAGAGAAAAATTTATCTCAAAGACATGGATCATGCGATTGTAGAAGCTGGCAAGTTCCAAGTCCATGGGTCAGGTGTCAAGCTGGAGGCTTCTCCTGACTCACATAACTACAGGGGCTGAAGAACCCAAGATTGGCAGGTCAGATGGCATGCATCTGGCTCATGGCTACAGAGGCTGAAAAATCCAAGATTGGCAAGTAAGAGGGCTGGATGCAAACTCATAGGCTGTGGAAGCCAATGAACCCAGTGACAGGAAGCAGAAATTTTACAAGTGGGTCACTGGGGTAATAGTGAGTGGTGCCATTCCCATTTCCAACCCATGATTCCTGCAACTGTGAATCCTGGCTATGGGAGAAACAACACCGTATATTGGATGCTGATTTAGAGAACATTGACCCAACCCTGCAAGGTATTGCCACCTTGCTGGCATGATAATTGTGCATTTAGGAGGCCATTCCATTGTTCTTCAGGATGATGAGGAACATGGTAAGACCAGTGAATTCCATGAGCCTGGGCCAATTGCTGCACTCCTTTTGCTGTGAAGTGAGTCCCTTGATCCAAGGCAATGCTGTGTGGAATATCGTGACAATGGATGAGGCATTCTGGGTCCACATAGAATAGTTTTGACAGAAGCATTACTTGCAGGAAAGACAAACCTATATTCAGAGTGTCTGTCCCAGTAAGAATGAAGAGCTGCACTTTCCATGATGAAACTGGCCCAATGTAATCAACCTGTCACAAGGTTGCTGACAGATCACCTTGAGGAATGGTGCCATATCAGGGACTCAGCATTGGTCTCTACTACTGGCAGATTGAGCACTCAGCAGAGGCTGTAGCCAAGTCAAACTCGGTGAGTGGAAGTCCATGTTGGTGAGCCCATTTATAAAACCTCCATTCCTGCCACCATGGCCACTTTCCTAATGAGCTCATTGGGCAATGATGAGAGTGGCTGGGGAAAGAGAATGACTGATTGCCACAGAACACATCATCCTATCTACTTGATTGTTAAAACCCTCCTCCGCCGAGGTCACCTTTTGGTGAGCATTTACATGAGACACAACACAAGTATCTTCATTTTTCAGCCCACTCAGAGAGATCTATCCACATACTTCTTCCCCATACCTTCTTGTCACCACTTTTTCCAATTATGTTCGCTCCAAGTACCTGACTATACAGCCAAACAATTAGTATGAATTAGTATACAGCCTCACATGAATCAGTATACAACCTCACATCTGGCCATTCCTCCTTCTAAGCAAAGTGAACAATCAGGTGCACTGCTCGATATTCTGCCCATTGAGAGAAAGTCCCTTCATTGCTTGCCTTCAGGGAGGTCCCAGAAAGGGGCTGCAGTGCTGCTGCTATCCACTTTACTTTTCACTGGTGCCTGCGTATCATGTAGAACTGTCTATAAACCAGGCACAAGTTTTCTCTTCCTTGGTTAACTGATCATAAGAAACTCCCCATAAGGTCATAGGTGCAGACTGGGAGAGGGCAGGTCATGTGACAGGAGTGGAGACCATGGTCATCTCGGCCACTTCCTCATGCAACTTACTTGTGCCTTCAGGTCCCTTCAGGTCCTTTTCAGACCCCATCTCGTATATGCCACTTCCAGGTCTGATGGAGTGCTGCCGTGCATGTGTGACTTTATGACTCTGTGGATCAGACAATAGTCACTTCATGGTGACCAGCTCAGGTCATATAGTGACTGGGTGGCCCATAGTTAAGTATTCAGTGTCTACCAAGTTCCAGTAACAAGCCCCAAGCTTTTTCTCAGAAGGAGAGTACTTATCTGCAGAAGATGGCAGTGCTTTACTCCAAAGTCCTAAGGTTCCGTGCTGTAATTCACCAATAGGGGCCTACCAAAGACTCAAAACAGCATCTCTATCTGCCACTAACACTTCAGACACCATTATATCAGCTGAATCATGTGGTCCAAGTGGCAGGGCAGCTTGCACAGCAGCCTGAATCTGTTACAGAGCCTTCTCTTTTTCTGGGCCGCACTCAAAACTAACAGCTTTCTTTGAGGACATAAGTGGCAACTTTGAGATCATTTATGCAGTGCTTGGCCTGTGACTCCAAAGCCCTGAGCTCATCTCTTTCTTTCACCACCTTACCTAGTAAAAGTAGGATCAACCAACCAGCTTCTCTGTATTTTTCATTCTGACAAAATTGTAGAAAAGCACCAAACACATGATCACCCAGAGTCTTGCTTCTCACCAATACTTGATCTGTTGGTAATGATATTTTGCGTATTAATATTGCCATCTCACACTGTGGACTAGCAGCACCCTCTACTACTGGAGGCAGAGCCCTCAGTGCCTTTAAGAATAGTCAGACTTGAGAATCAATTTAGAAAACTCATCCTTACAATTTTTTTTTCTTTAGAATCACTCTTGGTACCAAACATCTTAGTCTGGGTTCTCTAGAGAAGCAAATCCAGTGAAGCATATATATACAGAGAGAGAAAATAGCTCACACAGTTGGAGACACTGGCAAGTCCCAAGTCCTTGGGTTAGAAGTCAGGCTGGAGGCTTCGCCTGACTCATGGGCTGAGAAATCCAAGATCAGCAGGTCAGATGGCAGGCTACTGGCTCACAGGCTGTAGAGACTGAAGAATTCAAGATTGCTGGGTATGATGACAGGCTGCAGAGGCTGATGAAATCCACAATCAGCAGGCAATATGGCAGGCCATCAAGTCCCAAGGACTAGAGGTCAGGTGATGACAAGCCAGATGCAGGATCCAGAGCAAGTGAGCAAGCTTTGCCAGAATATCCACATATGTGTGTGTGTGTGTATATATATATATATATATATATATATGGAAACACTGGTGGCGTAGTGGTTGAGTACTACAGCTGCTAAGCAAGAGGTCAGCAGTTCAAATCCACCAGGCGCTCCTTGGAAACTCTATGGAGCAGTTCTACTCTGTCCTATAGGGTCACTATGAGTCAGAATCTACTTGACAGCAGTGGGTTTGTTTATATATATATATATACACACACACACACATATATATATTATGGTACATATATATATGATACAGGCCACACCTCCAAGGAAACTCCACTTATAACTGATTGGCTAATCATATCAGGTTATATAATGGAGGATGACTACATCATTACATAACTGCCAAACTACATAAATACATAATTGCCAAATTGCATCATTACATAACCACCAAATCACTGAGAATCAAGGTCCAGCCAATTTGACACACAACCTTACCATCACAGATGGCTAATGTTATGTGTCAACTTCCCTAGGTCGTGATTAGCAGTATTGTGTAATTGTCCTCCATTTTGTGGTGATGTGTAATTACTCTCCATTTCAGGTGTTGTAAATCCAAAATCTCTATATGTTAATGAGACAGGATTAGTGTAGGGTGTATCTTGAGTCACACCCTTAATAAAAGGCATGACTCAAGTCACAGCCTTACTCAAGTTACGACCTTACTGAAATCACTGCCTTACTCATGTATCTGATTGAAGGAGAGTTTCATTGAGGGCGTGACCTATATCTTACATATTTGGATGCTCTGGCAAAGCTCACTCTTGCTCAGGATCCTGCACCCAGCTTATCATCTGACTTTCATTTCTTTGAATTTGAGGTAGAAGCCTGCCATCTGACCTGCTGATTTGGAATTTTCCAGTCTTTCCAGCCCTGCAGGTCAGCAGTCTGTTGTCTATCTAACCTTTCAACAGCCAGTTTGGGATATGTCAGCCCTTGAAAACATATGAGTCAGGAGAAGCTTCTAGCCTAATGCCCGGCCCACAGATCTGGGTCTTGTCAGCTTCCACAACCATATGAGCCATTTCCTAGAGACAAATGTTTATACACACACACATACGTGTGTGTGTGTATATAAAACCAATGAATTGTATATGGTTTTGCTTCTCTAGAGAACCTAACCTATTTGGTTCTGAGAGAGGGATTGCTGTTAAGGTGTCCCAGGCGGATGGGCCCACTGCTCAAAGCTAAGGAGGCAGGGCTGCCATGCCCAAGGGGCAGAAGAATGGGACCTACCGGGGCTAAGGGTGTGGGGTCATCACTTAGATGTATTAGGAGAATGGGGCTGCCCAAAGCTGAAGAGCAGAATTGCCTTCCCAGTGGGCCTGGAATGCACGCACAGCTGAATCCCAGAGCCACAGGGCCTCCACCCAGAATCCAGAGATCATGGTTGACACCCAGAGTCTGGAGGGCAAGGCCATTGTCCAGATGGTCTCAGAGAACAGGGGATTATTTTCAAGCTTTGAGAACTAATGTAAATTTTCTGTTGGGTTTTGGACTTGCTCAGTGCCCGTTAGCTCTTCTTTCCCTCCAATTTCTCTCATTTATAATGGAAATATCTAAAGAGATAATCTTGCCCTAGAATGGAATATGCCTAAAATCTCAAAGACACAAGGAGATCTCCAAGGAATGACGAGCCCACAGATGTTGAAAGGAGACAAGGACCTTCCCCTAGAGCCAACAGAGAGTGAAAACCTTCTCCTAAAGCTGACACCCAGAATTTGGACTTGTAGCCTCCTAAACTATGAGAAAACAAATTTTGGTTTGTTAAAACCATCCACTTGTGGCATTTTTGTTATAGCAGCACTAGATAACTAAGGAACAGAATCCCATGAGATTTTTGGTTGTACATAAGTAGCCTCAGCCGCTACTCTCTTTTTTTTTTTTTTTTTTTGGTCGTCATTGTATTTATCACATAACTTTCGCCAATTTGACTTTTTACAAGTGTACTGACAATGATTGCAACAATCTACTCTGCAACCCTACCCTTGATCAATGTGATTTTTCTATCACTGTTGACTCCCCTTTTCCCCTGCCTCACACCCCCGGATAATCGGTAATAAATGTTCGTCTTAATCATTTGCCATTTCTTGTCTTTTTATAAATATGAGGTCATACAATGCTTGTCCTTTTTTGATTGACTTCACATTGTAATTTCTCAATAAAAATTTGTCTAATTGGATTTAAATCATTTTGAGGACACCAGAAAAATTTGAACTTAAAAGATAATGAAAAAATATTTTCTTCCAAAATTGTCTGTTTCTTTAAAAAAACAAACAAAGAAACAAATCACATCTTCACTTAAAAACCCCGTTTCTCTCTCTGCACTTAAACAAGCATCTCTACAGTAACATAATACTGCCTACAGCCCTGGATTCTCTGACTGTATAAGAAAAGGTGCCACTTAGAGCAGGTTCCCTGTGCATGCTTATAATCACCAACCTGCAATGGGGGCTGGCATTGTTATATTGTTAATATATGCAAACATTAGAAAAAATAATTCCATCATCCAAAATAAATCACACATTTATGAACCCTGCCTCTACTCAACTCTGAGAGGAAGAAGTTTAGGAAAACAATCCCTGGAACTATCAGAGGCTGAGTAGCTACGACTTTTGAATAAACTTTTAAAATAAAATTACTATTCACAGATTGATTTAGTGCCTTTCACAGATTTTTATTTTTTGAATTTGCACCTGATAAATACAAAAGCTGTTTAAAGTTAATCCCATCTAAGTAACTTGACAACTAACCTTGATTTGAGCCTCATGGAATCTTATTTGGGGCTGTTACAATAATTTCTGTTTGTAGCTCTCTTGATTTTCAAGACGTTTCTGTAGCTATGATTCAACTTGATCCTCACAGAAGCCCTATGAAGAGAAATCATGGGTCCTAAATTGTAGATTAGGTTAGGGAAAGGGGGTTGACTCTCCTAAGTTAATACAAGAGGAACTACGTGTGAAACCAATGTCTCCTTCTCCTTAAACTCTTCAGCAATCTTATTGCACCAACGTTTCTTGAATAAGAACAATTTCTGCAAGACAATGTGTGATAAAAAGTTCTATTTTAAATTATAAGGAGCCTTCACTCTATCCCTATACTTTAATGTATTAAAATGTTAAGATTATGAGAAACTCTACAGTAGAATTTAAAAAAAAGAAATCACATTAATTTTGGTTAAATAGAATTATCTGAAAAGATTTTACCACAGAACTTATTTTTCATATTATGCTAATTTATATTCTATGAATAAAATCTCAAGCCAAAAACTCATGGAATTCTGAATTTGTTTATATTTTAAAAGACTTTATTCTTCTTTAAGTGCTGTGGATCATTTTAATATCTACACCTACCCATATACTTACTTTTATAATACACCCACTTTTTTGATTACCTACTTTGGATAGTTGTAACATGAACTCAACATATATAGAATCTGACTCTAAAATTAGCTGCTGGCTTGGCAATGATTTCTGTAACATTACTTAGTGTTCTCATTTATCTTTATCACAAATGTGTTTATATTTTTAGAATTGTTTCTTATGGACCAGGTCCACTGGTAGACACCAAGAGTGAATGGTGAACAAAAGACACACGCCATGCACTTTTGATCTGTAGACACAGTGGTAGGACAGATAACAATTGCTCACAGTTTAAGAAGGACTGGTGGCTATTCTATGCACTGTTGCTATAGTTCTGATATTGTTCTGAAGAACACAAGAATGAATTACCTTAGTTTTTACAAGCTGATTAAGGATGTTTTATTTTTATTCTCTGTACACATAAGCATCTTAAAGGTTAAATAATTTGTTCAAGATCACACCAACAGTTAATGGCAGAACCAAGACTTGAGGCCAGAATCTCTCTCTGAATATTAAAGAAAAATGTTATCAATAAATAAAAACATTTTAGAATTTTAGAGCCTGACCCATAAGTAAAAATATAGTTAAGTCATTTATATTGGCTAGCTTTTACCATGACATACATAGCCAGAGGACCTCTGCAGGGCAACAAGGTTTTCATGGTTAATCCCCATCCATTTAAAAAGAACTGTTAATTCTGCTTAAAGTTTTGTTTTTTATAACATTAATGACACTGGTGTCATTTCTGGCAATAAAAAAGTAATAAAAGTTGTAACATGATGAAAATAAAAGATGGTTATAAACAGTTTAAGTGTTATAAAGGAAAGAACAGGGTTCTATGCAGAATTTAATAGCGATTACTACCACCAATCTCAGTTTGTCGTACTGTGGTAGCTTACTGTGATGCTGAAAGCTATGCCACCGGTATTTGAAAAACCAGCAGGGTCACTTCTGGTGACAGGTTTTAGTGGAGCTTCTAGACTAAGATAGACCATGAAGAAAGGCCTGGCCATTTACTTCTGAAAATTAGCCAATTAAAATCCCATGGATCACAGCAGAATACAGTCTGATACAGTGCTGAAATATGAGTCCCCTGGGTTTAAGGCACTCAAAATAGACAGTGGCCACAGCAACCTACTTAGGCATTATAACAATTGCGAAGATGATTCAGGACTGGGCTGTGTTTTTTCTGTTGTTCATAGGGTGACCATGAGTTGGAGCCTACTCGATGGCAAGAACAATAATTCATCTATTAAAAATGACACTGGAGTTTCAACTTGACATATGAATAAGATTTAATCGGGCCTGCCAATGGGGACTAGCAAGAGGGACTTCATAAGCAAAGCTCTTTGCCAGGATGAAACATGGTATCTTCAAAAACTGAGAGTACAACGAGGTGTCTGAATGAAGCATGCTGAGGAGAGGCAAAATGAGTTTAAAATGAAGGTTGAGAGTAAAGCAAGGGCCTCTTTCAGCCAGTCCTTGTTGACAATGAACTTAGCCGTTTCCCAAAGTGCGGTGGGATGTGATTGCTATGTAGGAAACAAACCAGGGGAGGACCATGGCAGAAAGCACAATACTAGTTGGTAGGCCACTGCAGAAGGTTAACTGAGAGACCACAGTGACTTATGGTAAGTGGTGTAATAGGGGAGGAGAGAGGAGGCTGAATGTGTGATATACCTGAGGTGTGGATCTTGATGTAGGAAGATGAGGAACAAGCATGTGCCAAGATTGCCAGCAAAATTACTATGCTATGGTTTGAGAGGACTTCTAAGTCAATTGGCAAAATAATTCTATTATGGAATCATTCTGCATCCCACTTTGAAATGTGGCGTCTGGGGTCTTAAATGCTAACAAGTAGCCATCTAAAATGCATCAATTGGTCTCAACCCACCTGGAGCAAAGGAAAATGAAGAACACCTAGGTCACTTGACAACTAAGAGCCCAAGAGACAGAAAGGGCCCCATGAACCAGAGACCTACATCATCCTGAGACCAGAAGAACTAGTTGGTGCCCGGCCACAATCGATGACTGCCCTGACAGGGAGCACAACAGAGAACTCCTGAGGGAGCAGGAGATCAGTGGGATGCAGACCCCAAATTCTCATGAAAAGACCATACTTAATGGTCTGACTGAGACTAGAGGAATCCCGGCGGCCATGCTCCCCAGACCTTCTGTGGGCACAGGACGAGAACCATTCCCGAAGACAACTCATCAGACATGAAAGGGACTGGACAGTGGGTGGGAGAGAGATGCTGATGAAGAGTGAGCTAATTATATCAGGTGGTCACTTGAGAGTGTGTTGGCAACTCTTGTCTGGAGAGGGGATGGGAGGATAGAGAGAGAGGGAAGCTGGCAAAATTGTCACGAAAGGAGAGACTGAAAGGGCTGACTCAATAGGGGAGAGCAAGTGGGAGTACGGAGTAAGATGTATGTAAACTTATATGTGACAGACTGATTGGATTTGTAAAAGTTCACTTGAAGCTTAATAAAAGTTAATAAAAAAAATTACTATGTTAAAGAAGTTAACGTTTACTGAATGGAGGAACACTGAGGAAGGAAAATTTCTGTGACAAGAATAGAAGTTAATTTTGGACTTTCTGAGTTTGAGATGTATGTGAAATGGACACAGGAGGATGTCAAAAAAGGCAGTTGAATATATGCAGGTCAGAGGAAAGACCCAGACTTGACATGAGCAACGTCTGCATTTGGTTATTTTTTAAAGATTTCGGAAAGAATGAGATTGTGTACAGAGGGTGTGGAGAGCATCAAGGCAAAGGAAAGAATTTTGGGAACCTTAACTTAGTCATCAGGTACAGACTGAAAAACGTAGCCAAAAGTATAATAGAAAACTCAGGAACTTGTTAAATTGGGTTAACTGCTGCTGAGAGGTCAATAGTGTCTATTAGATTTTTCTCATTCTTTTTTGACTTTCTTTTAAACTAGGGAGGATAACAAAATCAAGGTGAGAAGGAGCCAGCAATGCAAAAAGCTTAGGGTAAAAGTGTTCTTGGCTAGACAGAGTAAAAAAACTATTAGTTGGAAATAAGCTTGCTTTGTTCTAATGACTGACAGAAATCCAATATGACTAGGGCATATTGAATGTAGTGGTGGGAGGGAGAAGCACTGCGGTGCAAGAGTGGAATTGGGAAGACCATTTAAGAAGCTACTGTAGTGGTGCAGACAAAAATGACGAGAGCTTGACTAGAATTCTGGCAGTGGAGGTGGAGAGAAGGAAGTATATACTAATATTTTCTTTGGTAATTGATTATATATATCTGACAATAATAAAAAAAATATTGATTATATTATTGATTATGTTATTATTGATTATATATATCTGACAATAATAAACATTATCCTAAACAATGCTCACAAAACACCATGTCATGGATTGAATTGTGTCCCCCAAAAATAGCTGTCAACTTGGCTAGACATGATTCCCTTGTATGATTGTCTACCATTTTATCTTCTGATCTGATTTTCCTATGTGTTGTAAATCCTATCACTATGATGACATAAGATGGATTAGTGCCAGTTATATTGATGAGGTCTACAAGATTAGATAGTGTCTTAAGCCAGTCTCTTTTGAGCTATGAAAGAGAGAACCAAGCAGAGAGACATGGGGACCTCATACCACCAAGAATGCAGTGCTGGGAGCAGAGTGCATCCTTTGGACCTGAGGTTCCTGTACTGAGATGCTCCCAGGCCAAGGAAAGACTGGTGACAAAGATCTTCCTCCAGAGCTGATAGAGAATGACTTCCCCTGGAGTCAGTGCCCTGAATTTGGACTTGTAGCCTATTAGACTATGAGAGAATAGATTTCTCTTTGTCAAAGCTATCCACTTGTGGTATTTCTGTTATAGCAGCACTGGATGGCTAAGACACACCATATAGTAAAGAGCACTGCTTTAACTACTTTGCATACATCAACACATTTATTATTAATGACAGCCCTCAGAGGTTTGTATTAACATTAACCCACATTTTACAGTGAGAGAATTGAGGCACTAAATTTTAAATCGTACTCTTGATCATCCAAATAATTGTGGATTTGAATTCCACAGTCTAGGCCAGAATTGGTGCCACTTACCACTGCAGGGCTTCACTTTATTCCCTTTTTCCACATCTGCCAATTCTACAGTAAGCAAGTAAACTGGAAAAGGTAGATCCATATTAGAATGAGGAAAGAGGTGAGTTACATTCTGCAAATGTACCTGTGGAAATTAGCCTGCATTGTTGGTTGGATACAGTTATCACAAGTCTTTTCTAACTCATGAAGACCCCATGAGCTGCAGAGTAAAACTGCACTACATTGAGTTCTTAAATCTGTAACTTTTTGGAAAGAGATTATCAGGCTTTTCTGAGGCACCTCTGAGTAGATTTGAACCGTCAAACTTTTGGTTAGTAATCAAATGCTTAACAGTTTGTATCACTGGATTGAACCATATCAAATAACCAGAAATACCTGGGTGTCTCTCATCTCTACAGGATGAAGACAGGCTTTTGGGGGATGTCATGGATTATACTGTGTCCCCCAGAAATATCTGTTAACTTGGCTGGGTCATGATTCCTGGTATTGTACGATTGTCTACCATTTCGTCATCTGATGTGATTTCCCTGGGTGTTGTGAATCTTATCACTATGATTTAATACAATTGATTAGTAACTGTTATATTGATGAGATCTACAAGATTAGATAGTGTCTGTCATGCATTGTATGATGTCCTCTCAAAAATGTGTGTATCAATTTGGCTTAGCCATGATTTCCAGTATTGTGTGATTAGCCTCCATTTTGTGATTGTAATTTTATGTTAAAGAGAATTAGGGTGGGATTGTAATACCCTTACTAAGGTCACATCCTTGATCCAATATAAAGAGAGTTTCCCTGGGGTGTGGGCTGCACCACCTTTTATCTTACAACAGATAAAAGGAATGGGAAGCAAGCAGAGATATTAGAGACCTCATACTACCAAGAAAGCAGCACCAGGAGCAGAGTGCGCCCTTTGGACCTGAGGTTCCTGTGCTGATATGCTCTCAGACCAAGGGAAGACTAATGACAAGGACCTTCCTCCAGTGCCAGCAGAGAGAGACTTCTCCTGGAGCTGACACCCCGAATTTGGACTTCTAGTCTACTAGATTTTGAGAGAATAAACTCTTTGTTAAAGCCCTCCACTTGGGGTATTTCTGTTACAGCAGCTCTAGATGACTAAGACAGGGAATGTTGAGTTTGATCTGAAAACCAGGAAAGTTGTTCTGTGTCTCTACATTTCCTTAAAAGAGAAGAAGAAATTAAAGAATTTTTCAAAAAAGTTTTTCCTGAATAATAATGTCAGGTTCAATGATGAAAAGATCTTGGATTGGGCAAAAGCTTATCTTGTTCAGACACCATCGTTGGTTGGTCCATTACAGGCTTTTATGTCCCTAAGAAATCTTTGATAAAGCAAGTTGCATTTTCTCCTTCCCCATCTTGCTAAAAAGCCTCAGTTAAGTTTCTATATCCTTTGCTGTATAAATTAGGTACTTAAATTAGTTTTCTCAAGTATCTGTGGTCTCTTTCTACCAATGCGATGTTCCAAAAAGCTTAAGAAAAAGAGACAAGAGTAGAACATTAAAATATTGGTGTTTATTTAAAGAAAATGATTACCATTTTGCTTTTAATTGACTTTAAAATTTTTTTAAATATGAATTGAACTAGGAAAATGTATGCTTGAGCAACCACCTGTCTCATGTGAAATGAAGAGAAGAAACAATGTCAAAAAAAGGGAGTGCTTTACTCCAGTGTCCAATATATTTGCCCAGACTTGATGCTTAAATGTCTGTCATTGGCAGGTTATCGCTGTGAGTGCATTTCCTCTTTCTGTTGTTTAAAAACTACCATGCTGAGAATATTTATGAGCCTGGGGGGCTCTTGAAGCAAAATAACAAAAATAAAAGCAATAAAAATGCAATCATATATATATATATATATATAAATCTAGCATTCCAAAGCGTTTTTTTGACATGCTCTGACCTCTGTCCTAGAAAATTCAAGATGTGGAAATACATTTTTCCTTTGGTAAAAATTGTATTCAGTTCAATCAGTGAAGCACACCTCAATCAAGTACAGTGGATGGAGAAAAACACAATTAAATTGCATCAGAAAGTTTGTTTCTGGCATTGTAGAACAGTCTAAAATTATAAATAAATCAGACATCTATGAAATTATGCAACATTTTAATCAATTATGTCTTGAATTGCCTTAACAAGAGAGTAACCAAAAAAACCAAACCCACTGCCGTCAAGTCAATTCCGACTCAGAGCGACCCTATAGGACAGAGTAGAACTGCCCCATAGAGTTTCCAAAGAGCACGTGGCAGATTCGAACTGCCGACCTTTTGGTTGGCAGCTGTAGCACTTAACCACTATGTCACCAGGGTAAAAGTAGTCAAATCCATAAAATCTGCAACTGAATCATGGAATAATACATATTTATCATTACATTATGGTACTTGATCCCCGATGTGTAGCTGCACATTGAAATTTATCAGATGTATTTCTAACATTTTGTCTATTTAAGTTCCAACCTAACAATCATGCCAAATAGTTATCATATTTTATATACACTTTTTTTTTAACCAACCTTATATATCTCAGAGTTCATAAATTAACGTCACTAGGACTCAAGTAAATATCAAGTTTGAATGCAGCTTTGAATTCTACGAACGGTCAATAAGTCAGGAGAAAAAGAAACAAATTTTTCACTTTGTAGCTACATAAGCCATATACAATTTCCTTATTTCATTGTTTAGCTAGATCTACAAATGGATCCTCCATGACACCAGCAATTTGCAAAGTGAAAATACAAGTTTTTCTTGTCTTTTTTTTTTCTCTCTCTCTTTTAAGATTGAAAGAACAGGCAGTCCATTTTTTAAGAAAAAGCACTTAGGTGACAAAGTTAGCCTACTTTGTACTGTAAAGGCAATCATTTTATCTAATTTGAGCCTTTATAATAGAAAAATTATAAATGCAAAGGAAAAAGCACTCCTTATCTTCTTTCACTTCCATTTTCTTTATCTTGGATTATTATTTCTTTACCCTGGTTAACTTTTCAAATCACTGTTCTTTTATTCCCAATTCTGTATATTTTCAATTTAGATAAGTCACAGATTACTCTCCTATACTTATGATTCATCACTCATCACGCAAATACATAATTCACAAATATATACACCCACATGTATGAACACACACTTTGCATGGTGGATCGATTTCCAGAAATGTCAACAATATGAGTGGAGCTATGAGTCACAATGTAAAAAGAGCTTTAATTTTAATATAGCACACACTTTAGGCTGTGGTGAGATGCCAGGCCTCCCACAAGCCTCATTCAAAAAGTGTAAAAACAAAGTATAACAGAAGAAGTTACAATGAGGTAATAAGAACAAATGTGTGGGTGTGGGTCGAGAGGAATAAACGAAATAAAATAAATGTATAAAAACACATCTGAAACACTTTATAAAACACATAGACCCAAACTTTCATGAAGTTTGAACTATCTCCTTAAATCTTGCCTTCCTAAATAGTATAGTAATGAACTTTTCCAGGAATAAATTGGCAAATATAGTTGAGCTTTATAGGTTGGCCTCATACCATGCAACAAACTATTGCCCTGGAAATTGTTTTCCATCAAAATGAAATATCATTTGCTTCTAAATGTTAAAAGAAAGATGGGACAGTGTAGATGATGAAAGACAATGTAATGACATCCTTGGCTTTCTTGAACATAGATTACCATTCTCACTGATATTGAGAAATAAAAATTTTAAGAGTCTTAAAACAGGGATACTTTTGGCTCTCTGGGACAGAAAGGGGGTCTGTGTATCCACTCCTGTGGATCCAAGATGGGTGGCCCAGTATAGTGTAGCCTATCAGAGAAACACATCTATAAACAAAGAAGGTTAGAGATGGTCCAAAATGATTGGATCCTCAAAGGCTGATGGATTTGAGAGAAATTTAGTTTGGATTATGAAGCATAATTTTACCTGACTAATAAAGGTTCTGATTTATTTCAAGCAAAGTGAATAGCAGTTACAAAGACGCGAATTATGCAGATGTTTTATTTGTTCAAGGAATGGAGGTTTAATTAGTGTACATGGACATTAATTATAACTAGGAATGTTTTCCAAAAGCTGATTCTGAACAGTTCCATGTGTTATATTCAAAGGCTCTAAAATTGGGAGGAAAATCACACAGTCGAGATACTGAAAAAAAAGGGGTGGAGTGCCTAGAACATTGTGCCTTTAAACATCAATGTTTGCCTGCAAGTACAGTTGATTATTGTTATTCACAGTAGTTATGTTTTATAATGTTGCTGCCAATACTACAATAATGAATACTGAACCATTCAGTGCTTCTAGGGGAAATACAGGGTTAGGTCCTGTAAGTCTCTTTTCACATTTTCATTTATCAATCAGTACATAACCTTGTTTTATGTGTGTTTCTGTTTAAGGACTCCTTATTTAATATGTCAGAAACCCTGATGGCGTAGTGGTTAAGTGCTACGGCTGCTAACCAAGAGGCTGGCAATTCAAATCCAACAGGCACTCCTTGGAAACTGTATGGGGCAGTTCCACTCTGTCCTATAGAGTCACTATGCGTTGGAACCGACTCGATGACAGTGGATTTTTTTTTTTTTGATATGAATTGTTGCTTCATTAACATTGAACTCATGACCAACAGTACTATAATTCATGCCTAAGCAGAGCTTATCTAACACACATATTTTCTCCGTAAGGCCCATTAAAAACTTCTTGCGCTTAGGAACATTAGACAGCACTCCACCACTATGCTTGGGAACCATTTTAAACATTGAAGTAACAAACAAAAAACAGTAAAATGCAAAAACTTGGCACTAAATGGACCATAATAAGGACACTTTTTTACAATATGAGAGCTGAAACAAGAAGGCAGAGCACCACACATTTAAGATCTGCTGGAAATGAGCACACGGGGCAGCTCAAGATTTTCATGGTATTGTACGTGTTCATGAGTGACTGCAAAGGTACCATGAGTACTGATTTTAGGGTTACAAATAAAGTTTAGCAAGTAGACAAACTGGCAATTATGGAATTCATGAATAATGAGGATCAGTTATATATGCTTTAGTGTGTATCTTGTTTCTTGTATTAGTTTAAAAATATTCTTTGTATTAGGTAGAAAGAACTTAAGGTGGATTTTATCATGAATGCGTACCAACTATTACTAAATTTTTATCTCTTTATGCAGTCTTTCACATATTTTTTTCTCCTTTAATAATTTAATATAATGAATTACATTGATAAATTTTCTAATGTTGGAAAATCCTTCGATTTCCTGGAAAAACTTTAATTGGTCATGATGTATTCTTCTTCTAATGCTTGCCTGAACTCAATATGCTATTGCTTTATTTTGGATGCTTAAATCTAAAAAGGGTGACAGAGAGTGCTATTTTTTTTAATCTAATATACATTTTTTCATTGTTATGTTTAGTAATAAAACCATATATTTTAGTAGAGAGCATAGCATATAGCTGTAGACCACATTTCTCAGCCTTCTATGTAACTAAGTTTGGTCATGTGACTATGTTTTAGCCAATGATAGATGAGAAGAAGATATAGGTGCAACTCACAAGTCATCCCTTTTAAAGAAAACTGCTCACTCTCCATGATTTTATTTCCAACTCTTCTAGCTTAGAACTTGGATATGGTCATAGCAGTGACTCATTGACCATGGCTGCAAGGGAATGTAGGGAATGGCAGAATAAGGAGAAAAGAAACCTGAATTCCTGTATGACCTGTTGTCATTGTTAGGTGTCATGGAGTTGATTCCGACTCACAGGGACTGTAAGTACAACAGAGTGAAACAATGCCCTGTTCTGCACTGTCCTCACAATTCTTGCTATGCTTGAGCTCATCGTTGCAGCCACTGTATCAGTCCATCTCACTGAGGATCTTCCTCTCTTTCACTGACCTAGTGGAGCAGAATTTTTCTGCTCCCTGTCCCAATCTACTTGATGGAATTTTATGTAAGACAGAAAGATAAAAATTCAAAACTTTTATATACTATTCAATAGAAGTTTGATAAAAGCCAACCGTAAAATCATTGAAAGCTAATTCTACCTTAGGAAAAGATCTCTGTTTTTGTTCCTTTAAGAATAACTTTACTAGAATTACTTTAAAAATCCTTTATCTGAGTATAAATAAGCACACATAACATTTATGAATTTCATAGTAAATAGCAATAATTACAAATCTAAGGCTTAAAATTAACACATCCTAGTTTTTTTTCTAGAAGTGCCCCCCTCTATAAGTCGGCTTCATTGCCATTTCCTTTTGACTCATTCCTAACACTTTCAGGTAATTCTACCTGAAATTATTTTTTTATCATTCTCCTTTTTTACCTTTAAAGGTAAAATATATATGTATATTTCTCTAATATATCTATCATTTATTTTTTGTAAACTTTGGAAATTTATATAAATTAGCTCATGTTGAATGTAATCAGCAAATTGATATTTATTTAGTATTAAAATAATGAAGATCATACATGATTACTTGTGTATATAAAGTATATTCATTTTTAGTTCAGTACTGTATGGCAATTCTGTAATTTGGATTTTTTTCCACACATTTGTTATTATACTTATAATAACTTTGTATGTGTCTTTTAAAACATGTACAAAAGTTCCTAAAGTATATGTTTGTGAGGGTGGCATTCCTGAGTTATAAAATACGCACCTCTTTGGCTTTATTAAATCATGCAAAAGTACTTTCCAAATTGTTGTGGAACAGTTTGCAATCTTAGCAGCCATAGTGTGTAGACATAAAGACCAGTGTTGACATTGCCTAACTTCTTAATATTTGTCAGGCTGGTGAGGGAAAAATAGCATCTTATTTCTTTTTTTTTTTTTTTTAATTTATTATTTACTAACTTACTTATTTTTTCATATTTCTCTGAATACAAATGAAGGTGCAATTCTTTTAATGTGTTTGCTAACACTTCAAGTATTTTCCCATAAAGCAAATAGTCAAATATTTTGCTCATTTTTCTAACTTTAGAAACATTCTGAATAAATATACTTTGTCATTTTTATGCATGGTAAACTTCTTTAAGTTTGCAGCTTGCCGTTTTACTTTCTGTAATATTTAAAGTCTTAAACCTCTCTCCTTTTTAAGAATTGAAGCATTTCTTCCCCCAGTTTCTGAAAATGTTGACAGACGACTGGTCACACAGATCCCCACCTTTTTCTATGCACCCCTTCACTCCTGCGTTTGGCTCTTGGCTGAAGAGAGTCACCTCCACAAAGGTTTCATTTCTTTCCCAGAGACTCAGTGTAGAGGTAGGAAGCTATGGCCCCTTGCTCTGTGTTAGGACAATGTGGTAGGTTCATTCCAGCTCCAGAACTCCCTATAGGGCTGAGGCCTTTATTGTGACTGCAACACAGTCCAGTTTCATCCCCAAATCAATTCTGCTTTCTCCTGTCCTCCATAGCTGATGGACTTGAAACCAGTCATGATAAAAGGCCTGCACGCAAAATATGAGTTCAGTGCCTGCTTTCTCAAGAATCAGACTTATAATGGTGACACAATTGGTCCAAAACAATGAATTTTGGGAGCAATATCACCTGCTGGCTAGCTGGCAGAGAGGAAATTGTTACTGGTTGTAGGCTGAATCTTAATAGTCCCTAACAGTAAAGTCATTAAAGCACTGGTCAGTGGTGAATTTGGATGGGTTTGGTTTGGATTTTGGACTAGTGCAAGGGATTCATCGGCAAGGTCAATTTATCAGAAGTTTTAGAAGGTTGGGACAAAGGTAATTATAAAGACAGAAGAATTGGAAGGTGTGTGCTGGGAGCTATAGATACTTTGGAAAAAATAAATAAATAGAAGGTTTAGGATGATTGTTCAGTAATTAAAAGCTACCTGAGAAAACAAAAAGGTCTGGTCACATTTTAAGGACAGTTTCATCTCCTGCAGTCTGAGGGCATAAAAAAGTGAGGCCCAGGCTCAGGATTTAATGATAAGTATTTATAGTAGAGATGTGGGAATGGTGGAATTCTCAGATCTTCAAGGGCTCCAATTGGGTAATTATCAAAAATGGACATGCACATTTGAGTTGATACCTCCAAAATTTTGACCCCTTGATTCCTTTGAGCTGTCTAGCCTGTAACAGAATTTGCTTCTCTCTTGCTTGAAGAAAATGCAGAGGCACCTATCATGTAAAACAATATAATCCACCCTGATAATGTAATACTACTCCAAGCCCTGCTGGCCACTGGACAATAACTAGGGTTAAGTAACACATAAGGAAGCTGGGAAACTACTGGTCCTTTGAAGAGCAAAGTGAGACTATCCTCCAAAGGTGTTTCACTACCTGAGTAGCATGTACCAGCAGGATTTGTCTGGGAAGGGAGCAATTTTTGGAATGGATTTTGAAGATGCTGGACCAAGGTTGGTGAAACATAACATTGAAAAAAATGACAGAACGACTCTTGGAAGCTTGAAGAATGTGCCTTATATCAAATAATATAGGATTGTCAGAACTATTGTGTCTGAGGGTAGAAGAAGAGACAAAGAGGCTCAACAAATTTGGTAATGTCAAGGAGCAAGCTAGAGTTTCTGACAAAATTAAAGCAAAAATTTTTATTGAAGGAAGAAGCCTACCTGTATCAGGCAGTACTTCATGAGGATTCACAAAAGTACTCTGGTGAAAGGAATTTTTCACAGAGTTTAAATACCAAAAATCCAGAAACTTGCAAGGAAAAATTCTGATTGGTTGACATTTACAAAATCATAATTTAACAGACACCAGGCAATTACAAGATCCATTAAGCATTGTTTTGCCAATCATGAAGTTTGAGTCAGCTAACATTTTCTTAATCTATGGATATTCTGGAGCCAGCCTAAGTAAGTATCCTTCCTGAGAACATGCTGTGAGAGGAAAGGAGAGGAGGGAAGCTTGCAGGTTTCCTGAGGCATTCTGGTTAGCTTACTCTTGAGAGTCAGAACAGACTGAACAGTAAACAACCAATGGAGTCTGGCCAACAACTTTGGTAGAAGCCTCTCCTTACGCCAAGCACCTAGATTTGTTGGGCTCCTTTACAACTCTCTACCCTGTTTGATCAGGAATATGGATAGCAATTTGCTGATCACTATTTTTTTTTATATAAGAGTATGAGCCCTGATGGTGTAGTAGTTAAGAGCTTGGCTGCTAACCAAAAGGTCAGCAGTTCAAATCCACCAGTGTCTCCTTGGAAACCCTATGGGGTAATTCTACTCTGTCCTATAGGTTTGCTAAGAGTAGGAGTTGACTCAACGACACCTAAAAACAACAACAATTATGAGTGTCTTTTTCTGCATGACTTATTTCCCTTGTGTTTCTTACATGGCTTCCTATTTAAAATAGGCTTTTAAGGCCCGAGATGCTGTCCATGAAAAGCAGCTGGGCACGATCTATACCTTTTTTGCCATGCTATAGCTTGGATCTCTACTTCTGTGATCTTTTAAGAAAAGGTGTGTAAACGGAGGGCTGAATTAATAGGAATATTAGACAGAAAGGGGCATCAGCAAAGGTGAAGAACTGAACTATTTTCTAAGGAATTGTTGTTCTTTCAAAATACGTGATCTTTTGTACAGAAAGTAATGTTCCATTGTTGAGTACGAGCATTTGAAAACCATGTCATAAAATATTTGATTAATCATATAATAGTTATTATACTGATTAAGAGAATTAATCCAGTTTGTAAAATTGAACATAGCCAGGAACCAATTTCAGTAGGAAGCCAAATAAAAATATCAGGAAAAGGGGAACAGGTCAGGGGGGGTTGTTGGAGCCACGTACTGGCGGACCTGCTTAAGATCTTGTTCTACTTCTCCAGATGTATTTATTTAAGTACAGCAAGTGGTATTAGCAATTGCATTGACTACTTCCTACTTGAATAGAAGAAAATTAGGCGAAATAACTATTATTCAACACAATTTTGGCAAGAGAGTTTAAAGATTTTTGTTGGGTTTCTATGCTATTGGTGTTCGTTCATTATCTGGAGAATAATAACAGACAAATTGCAAATAGATTTTTGAGTTTGGGGATACCGACAAGTGGAAAAAGGTCCCAAAGAAATGTTCATCCATTCCCTGCTCTGTCCATTATATGATTTTCATAATCTCTTTTGTGTTGGGAAAACAGTTTCAGATCATTGGTCAAGTGTACACTTTCATTACAAGAGTGGATAATTACAGGAACACCTTAAGAGCCAATTGTACGTAGACCTATCAGTTTTTTTTTTTCTTTCCTGACTCCTATATTTTCTTCTGTTTATTTTTTTTTATAATTTTCATTGTGCTTTAAGTGAAAGTTTACAAATCAAGTCAGTCTCTCACACAAAAACCCATATACACCTTGCTACACACTCCCAATTCCCAATTACTCTCCCCTTAATAAGACAGCCCACTCTCTCCCTCCACTTTCTCTTTTCGTGACCATTTCACCAGCTTCTAACCCCCTCCACCCTCTCATCTCCCCTCCAGGCAGGAGATGCCAGCATAGTCTCAAGTGTCCACCTGATCCAAGAAGCTCACTCCTTACCAGCATCCCTCTCCAACCCATTGTCCAGTCCAATCCATGTCTGAAGAGTTGGTTTCGGGAATGGTTCCTGTCCTGGAGCAACAGAAGCTCTGGGGGCCATGACCACCTGGTTCCTTCTAGCATAGACCTATCATTTTTAAACCACCTAGATATGATAATGCCCAAGCATAGCATTCATTATTCAGAGCTGGGCTTTTCTTAGTGATCTCCCACGTAAAAATATATATCCATGAGGACCACAAAAAAAAAAAAAAAAACCCAGTGCCATCGAGTTGATTGTGACTCATAGCGACCCTATAGGACAGAGTAGAACTGCCCCATAGAGTTTCCAAGCACAGATCATACTATTTCCAGTGTCATTTTGTGAAGAAGAGATAGTTTGATTGACTTTTTTGAGCCCTTCTTTAGTCAAAAGAGTTATTACAAATAGAGTCTAGCCCCCAATATGTAGAGTGGTAAATGTTATGACAAAAAGATTGCTTTATTTTGGTGTTGCTGCAAAAGTCCTGGTATAAGGATTTGAAGATATCCTTGGGCATATGAGTGACCAGTCGGTACATGAGTAAAACTTCCCTGTATTTCTGGTACAGCTTTTCAAGCTTTCTTCTGTATCATTGACTTGTGGGTGTTAGAATAAATTGAAACGTGGCACCAGAGAACTTGGTAATAATTCTGGAGGATGCCACAACCTGACATGATTAGTTCATTTAAAAGAAATAGTACAGTCTACAGTAGAATCAGGTACAGAGCTATAGTTTAGCATGAGCATAGCTAGATAGCCTGAATTAGTATGCCCAGATTTGGGGATTTGATGGCAAATCCAACAGTCTGTCAGATTATCAGTACTAGCTACTGATTGAACTAATCTAATAAAGTCTTTATTATGACAGGCATCAGAAAGAGTCATCTATACGCTGTAAGTGAATACTTAATACTTTATAGTGTAAAAATACTAACTAAAAAGTAATACAGTAAGACAAATAAAAATAACTATAAGAAAATTCTTCATTTGTTGTTTGCATGGAAAAAGAGAATATTAAAACAAGGGCTAATACCACAAGTGTGTAATAAAGCAACTACCTTAAGAATACCAGTAATCAGGAAACAAAGTCCAGCAATTTCAGCAGGTTGCATGAAATCTTATTGCATGATTTTGGGAGGAGCTGTCTACTTCAATGTCATCTGCTTCTGGCCACGAGTGTGTCTGAACTCCAGTTTAAGTCATTCGGTAAGTTTAATAATTGAGGCAGGTGCTTTAGCCTTCTTAAGTTGGGATTAGTGGGTCCAAGATTTAACTCCGTGTAGTTTGGGGGCACAAGGCTTAATGGGTAAGATCAAATATATTCTTCTCCAATGAGGCTCCAGGGAATCTTTTAATTGGTGCCTCTTCCAATATACATAGTAACCTGTTTCAATAGTAGGTAATTTTTGTATTTCCAAATTTTTGCTGTCAAAAGCTTCTTTGGTTCATGAAAAGGTGCTCTTTGAAGTACTGAATCAAAGGCTGACACTATTTCAATAATTCAGGTTGAACTAAATTAGTATCAGTACAGGTTGAGAAATAAGGAAGAACCAGAGGGCCTACCAGTTATAATTTCATGCATGATTAATTTATGTGGTCCAAACAAAGTAGACCTCAAATTTAGAAGGGCCTTAGTCCAGGATAAGCTTAAGGATTCAGAAATCTTGGCTAATTGAGTTTTTATTATACCATTAATTCTTTCTACTAGCCCAGAAGTTTGTATATGGTAGGGGCAATGAAGTCTGATAAATAGGAAAAATCATACACATTTCTTTAACTGCTTGTCCAGTAAAGTAGGCCCCCCTGTCACTGCAGAGAAGTATTGGTGCTCCCCAAATGGGGATTATGTTTTTGAGAAGTTTCTTAGCTACAAACTTTGCAGTAGCATGGTGACTAGGAAAATCTACCAAATGTGAAAATCTGCAAATCATCACTAATACATATTTGTAACCATTGAATGTGGGAGCTGGATAAAATCTAATTGTCACTCAAGCATAGGCTCTGAAGGTAATGGGCATTTCCCCGGTGAAACTTTAAAAGGTTTGCCTGGGTTCTAGTGAAAATAGAGCAATGAAAGGAGGCCTCGAAAAATTGTCCCCACCAGTATCTCTTTAAAATTTCAGTCATTTTATCTCATCCTAAATGGGATCTTTCATGAAGAGTTCTCAACATAGGGACATGAAATGATTTAGATAAGACAGACTTCTTATCAAGCCTTAACCACAGTTTGGTTATGGGATCCTGAGAACAGTCCTCTTTCTTCCATTTTTGAATTTCTTCAGTTTTAGCTAATGGTTAATTTTTTATTAGTTTTTCTAAAGTTAATTTCTTAAGATTATGAACAAATAAGGGAAATCTCATTTTTTCTGCTTTCATTAAGGTTAAGATAACTTGAGAAGTGGCTTGTTAGGCTACTTTATCAACAAGGTTATTCCTTCTGATCTCTGTAGTCTGAGAGTCCTTTAGATTGATGAGCCTTTTTTTTTTTTTTTAATCACGGCAGTCCCAAGGGGAGTAGTAAAGTGTTTAAAAGTTCTGCTGTTAAAGCTCTGTTTTTTATGATACTTCCAAAAGAGGTTAGAAACCTTGTTTCCATTGCATGCCAAAATCATGTGTCACTCCAAAGGCATATTTAGAATCCATGTAAACAGACACAGGCCTTACTTTGGCAAGTTTGCAGACTCTTCTAGTAAGAGCAATTAATTCAGTTTCTTGGGCTGAAGTAGCTTTGGGAATGGCTTGACTTTCAAGAACCACCGTAGAGCTCATGAAGATATATCAAGCCTGATAGTGAGAGCTAGTAGAAGCATGTTTTGAATAGGAGTCATCAACAAATAGAATTAAATCAGGATTAGCCAAAGGAGTTTCTTTTAAATCTTTTCAGGGACTTAAAAGCTGTTCAGTTAAATTTAAACTATAATGAGTTAGGTAATCCTTATTGTCATTTTCTGGAAGGAGAGTGGTGGAATTTAAGCAAGGCACAGAATGCAGTCTAATATTAGATGCAGCCAGGTGGAGCACTTCATAGGAAGTGAGTTGATTGGCAGAAATATATTGGGTCAAACCAGCATTAAGGATCACAGATACTGTATGGGAAGCATGAACATTTAGAAAATTCCCTGACACTATATCTGCAGTGCTTTGAACTAGTTTGGCTGTGGCAGTAACAGTCCTGAGGCAAGGAGGGTACCTTTAGCTTCAGGGTCAAGCCGCAGACTGTAATAACCTATTGGTCTCTGCTGTTCTCCATGCTTCTGATTTTAAACATCTAAAGAGTTTCCAGGGGAAAATCTAGGTGATAGTTAGGAAAGCCTAGTGCAGGCATGTTTGCTAGAAGTTCTTTTAGTTTAATTACAGCTTTCTGATCCTCCAGTGCAATTTGGAAAGAATTTGGTTTGGAGACTTTCAAATATTTATATAGGGATTGGGTTTACAAGGAAAAATTAGGAATCTGAGTTCTACAGTAGCTGCAAAGCCCCAGACACTCAAGTGATTGTTTCTTAGTTTTGAGGACAGGTAAAGTAAAAATAGTTTCTTTCCATTTATGATCAATATAAATGCCTTCTGCAGAAGTCAATGACCTAAACAGTTAACAGAATTCTGGGCCAGTTGTAGTTTTTCTTTAGAAGATTTATGCCTTCCAGTGGCCAGATGTTTTAATAAGATTATATTGTCATTGGTGCAGGTTTTCTGGGAGTTTGAGAATATTAGTAAGTAATTGACATATGGCAGTAATTTTGATTCATTTTTGAATTGTAAAGCTTAAGGGTGTAAATCAGCAAAGAGAATTTCAGTGAACTAGTAGTGTTTTTTAGTAGATTCATTAAATCTCTGTGGCATTACTGTACAAGTAAATTGTTGAGTCTTCCAAGTAAAAGCAAGCAAATCCTGGCTCTCAGGATGAACAGGGATACTGAAAAAAGTGATACAAAGATCAGTGACAGTAAAATGTGTAGCGTCTGGAGGAACATTAGAAAGGAGTAAATGAGGGTTTGAAACTACTGCAAATGTAGGAATAACAACGTGGTTAATAGCCTGTAAATCTTGAAAAAATCTCCAACCCCCGGTGTTTGGTTTCTTAACAGGAGTACGGGGATGGTACAAGGGGTGGTGCAAGGAAAAATGGATCCTTTAGAAAGGAAGTCCTGAAAAATAGGGGACTAATTCTTTTTTATCTTCTCACTTAAGAGGGTATTGAGGGAGTCTTTGTAAAGGCTTAGAGGTGTCTAACTGAACCTGAATAGGTTCTGTTGATAAAATTCACCCCATGGTAGATGTGGTGGCCCATAAGGTTTCAGGAATTAATTAAAAATGTTCAGAGAGAAATGGGTTAGAAGCGGTTAAATTGTCTTTGTGAATGACTAATGCTTGCAAACAGAGAGCAGTTTTTCCCCTTGAGTTAGACTGGTTTTCGAATCCCTCATTAGAGGTTTACAGGAATCTGGCAAGATTACTAATATTTCTCCTTTTTCTGAAAATTGTAAATGATAGGCCCATTTAGACAAAAGTCTCAGGCCAACAAATTAACAGAGGTGTCAAGGCTGAGCAGAAAGGAATGTAAATTTTCAATAGGGCCGAGGGATATCACAACAGGTTTTTAATGAATTAAAGTCTGTTATTGATTTGTAACCCCACAACTTTTGAAGTTTTTGTACTCCAGGGCAGGGGTTTTTGTAAACACATAGGATTAATTGCAGAGAGGGTGGCCTCAGTTTCGATTAAAAATTTGTAAGTCTCTCCATTAATGTACATGATAATTTCTCCTTGCAGATTAAGTGTCACCATAGGAAAAGCCCCTGCTGTGTCCCTGGAGCCCCTTCATTCCATATCTGGTTGAAGAGTGTCTGGCTTCGGCTGTTTTTTTTGTTGTACTTTAACTTACATCGACCCTTTTTCCAAAGTCTGGGTTTCTTGCAATAGCTACAAGTCCCGGTAGTAGTGCCTCCAAAGGACTTGGATTTATCTTGTTGTTTAGGAGATTGCAGCTACTGTAACTATAAGGCCACTAACTTGTTTGCTTTGGAGATCTGCTTAGTCTCCAAGATCCGAGAAAGTCTGTGAGCTAAATTTGCCAGCTCGGCAATGGGGGCTACTTTCCAATCTAGTTGATTCTTTTTTTCCTAAGGTTGAAAGTTGAAGTTTGAGGCCACAAATAAATGTTACATTGAAAGTTCCTGTAACCCCAGGGAATGATGGATCAATCCTGGAATGTTAGCAAACATTTGAAATAGTCTGGCCTGATAATAATACACATTATCATCTTTATATTGTACACACTGATGACTTTTTGTCCAATCTGTTATTGGGGGAAAAGCCTTTGGAATGGCCTCTAGCAATCTTTTACTGATAGTCTGAGAATTTTCTAAGAATTGGGTGGCTGTTCTATTTAGGTCTAGAGCTAAACTTTCTTTGGGATTTCTCCAATCAGTGTGTGCTAACCACAATTGGGACTCCCCTTGTCCAGCTATCATGTGGACTAGATGATACAAATCAGCGAGTGCAGGCTGGTGAGCCTCAACAAGGATTCATTCTATATTTCTCAGTAAATGTGTAAGGACCCTCCTACAGTTTTTGGAACTTTTTAGCAACGTTTATGTAATTATGAGTATGTCCAAAGAATAAAAGTAATTTGGAGAGGATCCTCAATGTCTGCATTGTGATGAATTTTAAAAGGCATTTTGGGAATAGGCTTTGTCTTAGTTAGTTATCTAGTGCTGATATAATAGAAATGCTACAAGTAGGTGGCTTCAACGAAGAGAAATTTTTTCTCTCATACCTTAGAAGGCTAGAAATCTGAAATCAGGGTACCAGCTCCAGGGAAAGACTTTCTTTCTCTGTAAACTGGTCACATATTTTCCAGACTGTCCTTAGTGAGATTGTGCCAAGCATCTAGGTACAAGCAGATAGCAGAATCATAGTGCTTATCCATATATTATGCAAGAGTCCTAGGAGGAAATTCCACATTGCCCCTAGATATGGCAGTTCCATTTTTCAAATAAAGTTCAAGTTTGCTCAAAGTTTTCGACTCTCAGGCTCAACAAAATTCTTCCTAGGTACACGGCAGAGTTTGGGGAGTATATGGCTTAAACCAATATGTTCCTTCATTGCATGAGCTTTTCCTGGCAGCCAGCAGGCAGCCTAATGGTCTGACCTATTTCATGACCCAGCTTATGCTGAAGTGGGAGACTTTAACTGCACTTGTGGCAGGCGATTGCCCTATTGGCTTTTACCAGTCGTCACATGCCCTTGTTTTTCTTTGCGACTTATGGAGCCTGAGATTTCACAAACTCAAAACCTTCTGGTACAGTAGATTGCCCAGAGCCTCACACTATTGCTAGTAAAAAAAAAAAAAAAAAAAAATTTAAGTGGGGGCAAAATTTGGCAAAAATTCTTGTAAGACCAGAATAAAAACAGAAAATACAAAACAAGACAAAAACCAAACCAGAATTCTGCAGTAAGTCTCAAAGAGCTCAACGCAAGAAAGCAGAGCTCAAAATTCGAGAGGTTATTTACCTGGCAGTGAGTCCCAAGAAGTTCATGATGTAGTGAAACCAAACAGCCCTGCTTGGTACTGAAGCCTTTGGGGTTTTCTGCAGGCACCTTCATATCCCACTTCTGATCACCAAGAGCTGCCAAAGAGCAAACTGAAATTTCTATTAAAAAAAAAATGGGCAGTACTTCACCATGAATCAGAATGGACTTGACAGGAAGTAGGGCTGATAAAGCATCATTATAGTTCCCTGATAAAGTAGGGGTGTATGAGACAGAAAACAAATGGAATTCTGGCTACGATGTGATTAACACTGTGTTCGCTGGGTTTACAGGCCACCCATTGGTCATTTCTGCAGTCCTGAAATGTAAACTTAGTATAGAAACATTTGATAGTTGACACAGTAATTATATAGAGTTCTTGACCTATAAGTGCTGCCCAGTGACGAAGGGCAAATGATGATGCTACCGAGCACCCCCCATGGAAGATAATAAATAAATAATCTATGTTTATATGGGGTAATGGCACAGAATAGTAACATCCTTAAAGATCCAAAGGATACGTGGATGGTGGTCCCCATCATATTTCCACTTAATTCACTGATACAGTCCCTAGAAAAACAGATTCTAACCGATGACAGTAGGCTGCTGTAAACTCAGCCATGAAGCAGCCCCAATCATGACCACTGTGGCAGATGCTTTTACTACATAAGACAACAGGGAAAAAAAAAAAAAAGGTTGAGCTATTAAATAAATTATTGCTCAGTGTCAAAAGTTTGAGGAATTGGCATTTAAATCAAAATCCTACTGATACCAAAGTTCATGTTCTTATTTAGTTTGAAATACAGCCCATATACCACTAATTTCTTTATTTTTGTGCCCTCAGCTCTCACTGACCCATCAGTATGTATGTCATGGAGCTATCTTACTACTGAGAGCAAAATTTAATGGTATTTGGTGAAATGGACTATCTAATTACTAAATATATCAGAAAGCATCTTAAATACAACATAAAGTAGACCTTTGTCATTCTTGGCTTTCCAACCTCTTCCTACTAGGGAAAAAAATACAAAAAGATGAAAAAGAAAGGTGAGGGGCAATGAAGATGGAGCTTGACTTCTCTCGATAAAAGCCATCATGGGTCAGAGTTTACATTGCTTTACTACCCTGACAACACTGGTCAGAGATTCTTTGCTGCAGCTTTGACAGAAAAGAGGGTCTAATGGTGTGGCAAAAAAATGTGTGATAGCAGCCCAGACCAGTGGACAAAACTAAAACAATCTTTCCTGGGATTGGATTTGGGCATTGTTTTTCTTTCCATGGTGACTATATTCATCAGATTTAAATTTTTTTTTTTTTTTTAACTGCATAGTGTATTTCTAAAATTTTCTTTTTTTGGCTTAAGTGAACCTTACTGTACCTTGTTGTTTGTAAATAAGAAAAAATATTACTTGGTATGGTGCAGTGAATTACTTTACATGTCCCTTCTAGCCATGCCGTTTGTGGGACTATGCAAATAAGGTGCTTGTGGTCCATCAAGAGGATTGGGCAGCTTGCTGATAATGTCAATAAAGTACATGGAACCCCGATAGGGTGGGACCATGCAAATAAGATATAGGAACACTAAAGCGGTATTGGTCAGTTTTTCCATCTTGCTAAGCTTAAAGGGAACCAACCCCAGAAGTGAAAGAGGGATCTAACTACCATCAGAAGAAGAGCCAGAAGTGGAGCTAATCCTTTGGATGTGGGGTTCTTGAGCTGAGAACGCCCTAGACCTAGGAGAGAGTTGTAACACCAGAGGCAACACGAGATGGTGAGAAACAGTGGCAGAAGAACCAGAAGACTGGCAAGAGATGGTGCAGTGGGCTTCCTGGTCCATGGAATGAGGTGGCCACAGTGGGTCTGCCAACCCACAGAAAGAGAGAGCTGAGCACAGCCAAGGCTTATGGGTGGAGTGTGGCACCTCCAGGCACTTACCGGAAGAGCTAAAGTGTTTTGTAACACTTGCCTGAGCAGGGCAGAGGCCAAGCAGAGGGGGTTAGAGCCGAGAGATAGGCCTGCCTGCAGGCACAGCTAAGAAGCTGTCCTGACCAAAGAACTGTATCTTGAGTGTTTCTGATCCTGAATTGTAACCTGTTACTTCCCTAATAAACCTCATAGTCCGAGATCTGCGTGGCCACTGCAATGAATGATCATACCCAGGATAGAAGTACAGAGTGTCACAGGAGGGACAGCTGGTGTCAGAATTGGTAAAAAGTTTGGAGAGGAAGTATGTCTGACCTTCACTTTATTGGAATCAGCCTTGTGCTGATGTTAATTTGATTATATCTCTCCTCCTCCTTATGAAGTTAGATGAGGAGGTCTGATGGTGACAATGATGTGCCATTTTTAGACCTGGTCCTCATTTGGAATAAAGTCTGCACTGAAGTCAATTCTTTTGGAAGTACAAGTAATTGCTGCTACAGAACCAAAGGGCATGAAAACTGAATGACTCTATATTGGGCTGGAATGATTTTGATAATGCTGACATAAATATAAAAGTCTGATTTGATATATTTAATAGGCTGTTTGTAACGGCCACCCTTAGCAAATAAAATAAAATTTAAATTCTGTTATAATTTAAGAAGAGAAATAGCCAAAACTTTGGGAAAGAGAATGCTGTAAATAATTTATCATGTTGCTACCACCCAGGAACGTTACTCAAAAGGGTATAGAAAACACTACCTTCGGCAAGCCCCTGAGAAAGATATTCTTTGTAGGTCACAAACAAAATAGTCTCCTTGATTTCAAGGAGGATAAGTACATTCAAAGAAAACAGAAACCAATGAGTGTCATTCAATGACAGGTAAGAGAGGCTCATAAGTGACACTGGAATGAATTGATATATAAGATATTTGATAATGGCTAATATAAAGTGGAGAAAAGAGGTCAGCCTAAGAGAGTCATTTTTATTTAAAAAAAATATTACATCAATTTTACAAATGCATGATTCGAGTATCCACAGTAAGAGTTGGCCTTGAGCTGCAGGTGGTATTAAGAGTATAGGCAAATATGGCCAGATAACATTGGGTCACTTTGAGGACCATCTAAAGGATTCATGTCTTTCTTACTCCCTAGAAATCTCTCTAAATAACTGTCAAACATTCCAGTCCACAAAGGCAGTCATCATACCAAATGTAGGGATCAGACAAGGTTCTGGTAAAAGGATACTTTCTTAAAAGATAACATTTGGGTAGTAGATTGTAAACATATTCCATTACTAAATGTTTAGTTGGTTTCTATTTTATTACTGTCAGTCTTCTAAATTGCTTTGCACTTGTCACATGCTTTGGATGACCCCACACGACAAATCCATCACTTCCTACACAAGGGAAATTATGAATGTGGTCACGGTGTGCTTTTCCTTCATTACAAATGCTTTCATTGATGTGATCTTTACTGCTTTCTATTTTCTGTTTCTGCTCAGAGTAAACTTGCATTAACACTCACAACGTTTAACTCTATTTGATGTCCCTCGACTGAACTACCTCTTCTATTTCAAAACTGAAAGAAGGTGTATTTCTTTGTAACAAATACTTATATTCATGATTCTTTGCCTAAGTTTGAAAAAAAACATTTTTCTTACCCATGCCAGTTCAGAAAAATCACAACCTGTTTCTTAGTACCATGCAATCCAGTTGTTTTATTATTCATTCTGCTTTAGAAAAACTATGGCCTGTTAGGTGGTGTTATACCTTCACCTCTATGCCCTCTCCCCCACCCCCTCACCCCCAGTATTCCGATGCTATTTCCTCATCTGTAAAATAATTATTTGTCCTCTTCCTATAGAACAGTTGGGTTTAAACGCAATAATATCTCTGAAAGTGCTATGTAATCATTAAAATACAAAAATAGCCACTGCACCACCAGGGCTCCTTAGTTTCTTTTAATATTCACTGCCCATTTTTATAGAAAATACGGGTACTGTTGTTCTCCATAGTTCATTTCTAATGTCATGTCTTTTCCTGATTTGCTTTGCCAAATGTTATCTTCTTCTTCCCAAGTCTCTAGATGTTAGAATTTTCTTAAAGCACTACTCACACTCTTCCTTATGTTCAGACTATGGTTACACCTGTCTTCTTCTCCTCACCTTCTAGTGAGCTCTTTGAAGGCAGGTTCTACACTTGCTTGTGCCTATCTACATCCTCTACAGAGCTTACTATGCCCATAGCAGAAGCAATTAATATTTAGAACTGAATAAAATTAAGACAAAATTTAGAATAATATACTGTAAGGCTCTAAAAAGTTTATAGCTCAGCCAGGAAAACTCCTAAGCCTAACTTATCAATGTGAGATTGATTGCACTAGGCCTAGAGCAAAATTCCTGACTGAGAGTGTACAGATATGAAGTATTCTGTAGATGCCATCAAGGCAGGAGGTTTTATTTCTAATCCATGGATATTCAGGATTTCAGATGGGCTTAATGTTTTTCTACTAACCATGTGTTCACCACAGTGGCTTCCTCCTCCCAGGCATTCAGGATGTAATAAATCTATAATCCTACAAGTTTTGTTTTGTTTTCCAGCAGATTTTTTTTTTTTACTTTTTCTTTCCATTTAGGAAAATACAAAGGTAGGGCCAAGATGTTGGAGTAGTCAGATGTTTCCTGTGGTCCCTCTTACAACAAAGACCTGAAAAAAACAAGTGAATCAATTATGTATGAAATCCAGGAGCCCTGAATATCAAAGGCAAAGTTGAGGAATTGGACTAAGCAGGAGGGGAAGGGAGAGAAGTTTCAGAAATAGCCAGGAGCTGTCAGGCCTGACCTGGTAGGAACTGGCAACCGGCAGGTTGGACTGGCTGCCCTGCGTGGTGAAGCAAGCAGTGGTGCTCAGGACACGTTTCCCACATTGGGAGAGACCGAGTGGCAGGCGGTCTACTCAAGCCTCCAGAACCACTGAAAAGCAGCACTCAATCTGCAAGAGATAAGTACATGTGTCTAACCTATCCCGTGGATGAAAATCACCCCCTTTGGGGAGAACCTCTTTCCCATTTACCTGCCCCTCCCCACTCTGAACTGCATCCTGGGCCGGCTTCAGTGACTGCCACGTGCCCTGGGCTGGAAGTAGGACCTGGCATGCTCTGAGACATTCCTCCAATCCTGATGCAAAGTTGAGTAGCCGTTACAGAAAACATATGGCCAACAAATCCTAAAATATGTATTATCTTGCCCTTTACAGAAAAAGTCTGCCTACCCCTGCTTTATATCATTAATTATTTTTTAGCTCCCCCTGTGGATGATAAGCCAATTTATAGAACAGTTTACAGGGCAACACTTGTTTAAATCACAATCTTCAATCACAGAAATAGGGATGGTTCCTAGGATTAGCTTGTTATATTTAAAAAAAAAAAAAAAAAAAATTGTTGCCTCTGAGTGGATTTCAACTCATAGCGGCCTTATAGGACAGAGTAGAACTGCCCCATAGGGTTTCCAAGGAATGCTTCATGCATTGGAACTGCTGAACTTTTGGTTAGCAGCCAAACTCTTAACTACTATGCCACCAGGGTTTCTAGCTTGTTCCATAAAAAAACAAAAAAAAAACAAAAACAAAAAAAAATTTTTTTTTTGTATAGCCAGTTTAAATTCACAGGTGGGCGAATATGTCAACAGATGCAAAATTCTGACTCCTGTTAGATTTTAGAAAGCTATTTCAACAGTAATTTTTATTTAGTTAAAAATATTTTTATTACAGTTCAAGCTTAAATAAGCTCTGTGTCTGTCTGTTATGGAACTTTCATTCTCTGGCCTTTCTTCTGAAGCCTTTGGTGAATTAAAAAACAGATGGGATTCCAGAACTAGAGAATCCATATGCACATTTGAGTTACTTGTCTTAAAAAGAGAGAAAGTAGAAGAGAAAAGAAAAGCCAAAAGATAACTGAAAATTAAATGAACACCTCAGAAATCCAGGCCCTTTATGATGAAAAACATTAAGCCATTGTTCACTTTATGTAAGACTTGATTGTACAGTTATAATATATGTGATCAAGTAATGGAAACACATCCTCTGTCAGCAAGAGGAATCCGTTGTTCTTATTAGGTGCCGTCAAGTTGGTTCTGACTCATGGTGATTCCATGTACAACAGAAGGACGTACTGCCCGATCCTGTGCCATCCTCACATTGTCATCCATTGTTGCAGCCACTGTGTCATCCATCTCGTAGAGGGTCTTCCTCTTCTTCACTGACCCTCTCTCTACTTTACCAAGCATGGTGTCCTTCTTTAGGGACTGGCCCCTCCTGATAACATGTACAAAGTATGTGAGACGAAGTCTCACCATCCTCGCTTCCAAGGAGCTGTACATCTTCCAAGACACACTTGTTCATTCTTCTGGCAGTTCACAGTATATTCAATATTCTTTACCAACATCATAGTTCAAAGGTATTAATTCTTCTTCCTCCTTCCTTATTCATTGCCCATCTTTTGCAAGTGTAGGGGGATAAAAACATGGTTTGAAATCAGGTGCAGCTAAGTCCTCAAAGTGACATCTTTGCTTTTCAACACTTGAAAGAGGTCTTTTGCACCAGATTTGCTCAACACAATTGTTGTTTGATTTCTTGACTGTTGCTTCTATGGGTGTTGATTGTGGATCCAAGTAAAATGAGATCCTTGACAACTTCAGCCTTTTCTCCATTTGTCGCAATGCTGCTTATTGGTCCAGTTGTGAGAGTTTTTGTTTTCTTTATGCTGAGGTGTAGTCTTTGGTCTTCATAAGTAAGTGTTTCAAGTCCTCTTTGATTTCAGTTAACACGTTTGTACCATCTATACATCGTAGTTTGTTAATGAGTCTTCCTCCAATCCTGATGCCACATTGTTCTTCATACAGTCCAGCTTCTGAGATTATTTGCTCAGCATACGGATTGAATAAGTGTGATGAGAGGATACAACCCTGATGCACACTCTTCCTGATTTTAAACCATGCAGTATCGCATTGTACTATTCAAACACTGCCTCTTGATCTATGTGAATGAGTACAGTTAAGTGTTATGAAAATCCCATTCTTCCCAATGTTATCCATAATTTGTTATGACCCATAGAGTGGAATGCCTTTGCATAGACAATAAAACACAAGTAAACATCTTTCTGGTATTCTCTGCTTTCAGTCAAGGTCCATCTAACATCAGCAATGATATCCCTTGTTCCATGTCCCCTTGTGAATCTGGCTTGAATTTCTGGCACTTCTCTGTCACTGTACTGCTGCAACCATTTTGAATGATCTTCAGCAAAATTTTACTTGTGTGTAGTATTAATGATATTCTTCAATGATTTATATACTCTGTTCGATCACCTTTCTTTGGCACATTTCTTTGGAATGGGCACTATTATGAATCTCTTCCATTTGGCAGGCCAGGTAGCTGTCTTTCAAATTTCTTGACATAGATGAGTGAGCACCTCCAGTGCTTCATTCATTTGTTGAAACATCTCAGTTGGTATTTTGTCACTTCCTGGAGTCTTGTTTTTGCCAATGCCTTCCGTGCAGCTTGGATTTCCTCCTTCAATATTGTTGATTCTTGATCATATATTACCACCTGAAATGGTTGAACATCAACCAGATCTTTTTGGTATGGTGATTCTGTTTTCCTTCTATCTTCTTTTGATGCTTCTTGAGTTGTTCAGTATTTTGCCCATAGAATCCTTCAATATTGCAACTTCAGGCTTACATTTTTTCTTCGGTTCTTTCAGCTTCAGAAATATCAATCATGTTCTTCCCTTTTGATTTTCTATCTCCAGCTCTTTGCAAGTTTCTTTATAATACCTTACTTTGTTTTCTTGAGTCACCCTTTGAAATCTTCTGTCCAGCTCTTTTACTTCATCATTTCTTCTGTTCACTTTAGTTACTCTGTGTACAAGAGCAAGCTTCAGAGTTTCTTCTGACATCCATTTTGGTCTTTTCTTTCTCTCCTATTTTTTTTTATTAACCTTTTGATTTCTTTATGTATGATGTGTTTGATGTCATTCCACAATTCGTCTGGTCTTCCATTATTAGTGTTCAAATCTAGTCTTGAGATGTTTTCTAAATTTAGGTGGGATGTACTGAAGGTTGTATTTTGGTTCTCGTGGGCTTGTTTTAATTTTCTTGAGCTTCGACTTGGACTTGCTTATGAAGAATTGATGGTCTGTTCTGCAGTCAGCACCTGCCCTTGTGTTTTCTCTTGATACGAGTTTTCCATTGTCTCTTTCCACAGACATAGCCAGTTTGACTCCCCTGTTTTCCATCCTGTGAGGTCCATATATATACTCACCATAATGTTGTTGAAACAAAGATATTAGCAATGAGTAAGTTGTTGGTCTTGCAAAATTCTACCATCTGGTCTCCAGCGTCTTTTCTATCCCAAGCTACATTTTCCAACTACCAATCCTCCTTATTTGTTTCCAGCTTTCACATTCCAATCACCAGTAAATATCAATGCATCTTGATTGCATGTTTGATCGATTTCAGACTGCAAAAGTTGGTAAAAATCTTCAATTTCCTCATCTTCGCCATTAGAGGTTGGTGTGTAAGTCTGAGAAATATCCATATTAACTGGGCTTCCTTTTAGGTGTATAGATATTATCCTATCACTGACAGTGCTGTACTTTAGGATAGACCTTGAAATGTCCTTTCTGATGATGACTGAGATGCCATTCCTCTTCAATTTGTCACTCCCAGCATAGCAGTATATATGATCGTCTGATTCAAAATGGCCAATATCAGTCCATTTCAGCTCACTAATGCCTAAGATATTGATATTTATGCATTTGGTTTAATTTTTTATTTCTTCCAATTTCCCTATATTCCTGGGATATAGAGATGTATAACACATAGTTATATGCCAAAGGTAGATCAAATCAACCAGGATAAGAGTTGAAATAGAACCAGGAATGATACTCAATACAGAATTCTTGTAGATGAACCACAGGTTGATTGATACTTCTCATACACCCCATGGAACAGGAAGTTTGCTTAGCTGCAGAGCTCTTTTTTCACAAGCTGGAAACAGATCCATTACCCAGAATAATATTCATACCTAGTGCAAGGTCAGGCAGGAATTTCCTCAGGAACCCTCCTAAGGAAGACAGAGTTATCAAGAATCTCCCCCACCCCATCCATGCAATAGATAGGACAAGCAATTTAATAGCATGGAGTTATAACCAGATGATGTCACATTAACCAAGGACGAGGCCATTATTAATTGATTGATGGATTTGTAATATTCTGACAGGGAGTTTATCTTTTTGTTCCTCAGATTTGTGGCAGCAATAAATGTTAAAATATATAGAAAGAGCTAATTAATTCTTTATCCTTCTGGTCAAAGAAACTTTCATAAATATTATATAATATTATGCATATAACACATATATGTCATATGCAATGTGAATGTCTGTCTGTCTGTCTGTGTGTGTGTGTGTGTGTGTGTGTGCAATTTTCTCCAAACTTCTTTTTATGTAATGGCTAGAATAACCTCATGAAGCTGAAATTGTAAAAACAACAGTGTTAGCCATGAGTAACAGTGTTAACAATGGGTTTCTCCTATTTACAAAGGAATTGCTGTTGATTTGGCTTCTTTTTTCCCCTAACCATATCTTTCAGAGTCTGAAATAGTCAAGTGTTGCTTCAGCAATAAAAAGCAAAATGTTAATATACCTTAGCCTACGCATTGCAATGCTATGACAGAGTATTCCTTTCTCTTCCCTTTATTAAATATATTTTATGTTTTTTTTTCGAACATTTATTGATAATTTTACAGTGGAGCGAATGAGATGTTGGAAGTACTCTTGGCAATACTAAGTAGCAGACTACTAACAGCACATGCACAGGCTTAGGAGATATAATTAACCTCTAATATGAGAGAAGGTATTCATGATATGATTATGATACATGCTGTCACCTTTAATTTAGGGTTAATACAGGTGCTGGTATATGTTCAAAACCCTACATTATCTAATAAAAACAGATGTTTCTTGCAATCTCCAAAGTCATCAAAGAAAGACAAGTTAAGAAAACCATGAAATAACACATTTGAACGATTAAATTACAATGCTGTTTTTCTATTTTAATGCTAATTTCAGCATTAATGAAAGTGTGAAGGAATTCTGCAAACATGCTCTTAAATCTTTTTACTGAATACAAAACTTCTGGATATCTTGGCAACATTTATCAAAAGCATAACCTTTGATCAAGCAATTAACTTGCAGGAGTTTATATACAAAATAGCAGTAAGGTGTGCCAAAATTGAGCCACAGGATAAATCTGAATGATAAGTTTCAATAAGCAAAATAGAGGAAATTTAATATAGACAACTGGCTACTCAGGTGATGGAACAGCTGAGAAGTCAATCAGAGAATTAAAAGGTTGACAAGAGCAGGAAGCTTTTATTCTCTAGGCTAGATGGACAAAGGAAGGGGTTTACCAGAACCTGGGGTCCATGGGTGGTGCAAACAGTTAATATTTTCACTGCTAACCAAAAGGTTGGAAGAAAGCCCTGGCAATCTGCTTCCAAAAATCAGCCATTGGCACATACGAGGTTGCCATGACAGCAACTGGATTACCTGGTAGGAGCTGAAACCATGGTGGATCTTTCCCTTGGGAACTGGGGCCTCAGAGGAAATGCAGCTGCTGCCAGAGATGTGAGACAGAGAAAACCCTTTCTCTTTCTCTTGCCTTTCAAAGCTCCCTTGATGAAAATAGCTTAAGACAGCTAACTTGGAGTCCAATTCACATAGACTACAAAAGTCAGTCTTATAGAAATGGCTTTCAGATCAAAACAGCCAAGAACCAACACTTAGCAAAATCTGTTGATAATCTTTAAGTCAACAATCACTGCACAGCCATATGATAGAACAAATAATATGCGGTCATAAGAATATTTAAAAAAAAAAGTTGCCATCAATTCCGACTCTAACAGCCCTATAAGTTGTAAACATATTAAAGATGCACTGAAAAATTTATGTAGAAAATATTTTGTAATTTGTATTAGAAAATATTATCATAATTTTTATTTTTACTTTTAAAAAGCCATATTATAACCGAACATACACACAATCTCCAAAAACAAAACAAAATGCCAGGAAATCAATGATTGGACGCATATTTAACACATAGCTTTTTTTGATTTGTTGTGTTTTGATAACTCTGAGTGGTATTTTTTACATGTGGTTAGATGTGAAATACCTTCCCTCAGCACATACAATATAATTAATTACCTTACTTAGATTTGGAAGTTTTAGCAAGTGGCAGGAGGAAAGTATTTTCAGAAAATTAACAAATGCATTAATTTTACATGTTCAAAACACGAAATATTGAATATCATATGCGTTTCAATTTGAATTTAACATTTTTGTTTATACAACTAAATAGAAGACTATTCAATATGGATTATATCCTTTTGGAAATTAGGCATCAATGTATTATTTTTATAACATAATTTTGTAAGACAAAGCTGCAGTTAAAAGTTTATTTCTGGTTGAATTGAAGACAGAGAAATGAGGGAGAAAACAAATATTCTCATCGCTAAACTGAGTGATTCAGGCCAGGACCAGAGTTTGGTTAAGAAATGTGAAAAATAAATAAAGATCAGATGGAGGCAACCTTAGTAATAATTTCACTGTTTAAAACTGGATTTCTGATGCAAGAGATTGGTGTTGAAGAAATTAGTCCTTTCATGATAACAAATGTTTTCTGAAGGTTTTTCTTATGTAGAAACACTGTGTCCCTGTCCAAGTGTTTGCTATCAGTATGTTTTTCAAATAACTTTTTGAAGTTTTTGAACTTATTGTTACAAAGTCATCTTCCCTATAGTATGTCACAATAACACATCTCCCTTGCTGGTATCATCTCCCCTGCCTCACCTGCCCTCCTGTGTCACTGGGACCCATCCGTCCTGGGCATCCTGACATCCTCTCCCAACAATGCTCACAAAGTGCATCTCAGAAAGGGCCTTAGATAAGACCCTGAGTGCAAGACAGTCTGTCATTTTCATGTGTTAAGGAGCTGGTGGTCCCACCTCCTGACTGGTGGCACTCCCTTACTTCCTTCTTGCAATACTTTTGCCTGGAGCTATTTATAGAAGAAGAAGGAGAGTAAAGAATAGGAGGAGGAAGTGGAATACGTGGCTAATTGCCCCCATGAACAATTGTCTCCTTTGCTATGAGCCCAGAAAGAATTGGATGGTGCCTGGCTACCATTACTGAATGTTTTGATCGAAGATTCTATAGAAGAATCCTGATCAAAAGAGGGAAAATGCAGAATGGAAATTTGAATTCTCATAGACTCGAGACTTTCTGGAGTCATGGAGGTTGGATGAATCCCTGAAGTTATTGCACGGAGATAATTTTTCAACCTTAAACCAAAAATATGCCCTGAAGTCTTCTTAAAGCCAAACAATAATTTAACTTAACTGGTAAAAAAGTCTGCCTTGAGCATTATGCTCTTTTAAAATCTGTATGAGATCAAATTGACAATAGCAACTTGAAAGATTAATAGGAAATTTAATTTATGTAAATGAGAGGGGACAATGAGAAAAAAGGAAGTGAAAGTAGTTGCACAACTTGAAGAATGTAATCAATGTCACTGAATTTTACATGTAAAAATTGTTGAGTTGGTGTATATTCTGCTGTGAATATTTTCAATAACAATAAAAAATAAAATAAATTTTTAAAATGATAAGTAATCAATATAATATTTTGAATTTGGGTTAGTGGGCTTATTTTCCACATTACTGAGAACACACAAGCTTGGAGAAGGGAAAATAAGATAATGTGTTCATGTTTTGACACACCAAGCTGTATTATTTTAACAAGATATTCAAGCAGGGATGTCATGTTGGAAAATAAAGATATAGAACTAGATTAGATTTGAAATCTATGACACTGAAGGTCGATTTAACAATATCATAGGAGCTGTGAAATAATTCAAAATCTCTGTTTTTAAAAATAAAATAGATTCTCATTTGCCTAGAGATATTTAAGTGCTGCTCATATTAGTTTCATATTAAAAAAAAGAAAGAGAAAGTTACTGTAACGTGTTTGCATCATCACAGTCTTTGCTAAATGGAAATTTAAAGGAACAGAATATATACACTTGAACTTTGCTACTTAATATATGCTATAAGATATTGAAAATGTTATCCAATGAGTTTCCTTATACAGACAAAATTTTACTTTCTCTGTACTTTTATTTCCTACTAGATCCAGCAGCATTATTTTCATTTGAAGTTCTGAAGTAATGAAATAAGTATCAGTTATTGACAAATAAAATGGCATGATGTTAGAGGCAATACCACCCATTTTATTGAGGCAGAAAGAAAAACTTTTAAAACCAAAGGAATGTACCTGGACAAAAGGGTAATTCAATTGGGAAACCTTAAAATTCATTATTTTGATTTTTTTTAGAGAGTGGTTCATCTCAAATATATTCCGTTTTGAAATATAAATGAATGAATTGAAATACTATCTGTGCAATTCTTTATATTGTTTTAACTCCTTGTTAGTTCATAGGTATACAGGAGATAAGGATTGAATTAGATCCCATCCTACATTATAAATTTCTGTTCTCAGTACACCAGAACTGAGATATGAAATTCTTTTTCTGCGTGCTTCAAAGCTATGAAAAGGCCAAAATACCTGGTACAAATATATTCTTAGTAGCATATCTTCTAATTCCATGTTTTTAATTAAAGTTTTTTTTTTTCTTGAGCAATGATTATTTAACACATGCATATAATGAGCATTTTTACCATTGACATTTAATGGTTCCAGAATAATAGATCTGAATGTCCCTATATTTCGTTGGTACTTATTTATAGGAATTTATTTTCTTCCATTTTCCTAAGTTTCCTTTTCAAGCAATGAAAATTTTGGGGGGTAAAAAAAAAACTAAACAACACAAAATAGATAATACTGTAAAATATGACTTTCATATCTTAATACTTTATAGTAGACAAAATTGAGGCATGGGATAGCTTGTAATTTCTAAGTTACTGTAGTTTCTAATAAATCAAGCCTTATTTCCACGGTAAAATGGCCCGGCTAGCATTATTGAACATTCTCTGCAGGAATCCTGATTGAAAGGGTGAATATACAGATTTATAAATTTTCTTGAACCCCAGAATTTCTGGAGCCATGGAGGCCAGGTGAACCCCTGAAACTATTGCTGTGACATAGCCTTTAAACCTTAAACCAAAAATATCCTTTGGAGTGTTCTTAAACCCAAACAATAGTTCAGCCTAAGTAGTAAAAAAAATATCTTTGAGCATTATGCTTTTTTAAGATCTATAGAAGTCAAATGACAACAGCAACTTGAACGATTAGATAGGAACTTTAGGGGGGAGTGAGTTTATATTAATGGGGTAGGAACAACTCATAAACGAAGGATAAGAATGGTTGCACAATTAGAAGAATGTGATCCATGTCACTGAATTTTATGTGTAGAAACTCTAGAATTGATGTAAGTTTTGCTGTGGATATTTTCAACAACAACAATAAATAAAATAAATAGGTAAAATGCATAAAGTTTTCAGAATAGAAACTTACCTTGACTTTTGAAGCATCTTGTACTAAAAATAATGTATTTTGCTAAAATAACTGTCCATCATAGTATGCACCAAATAAGCCTACTTCTTTTTTCTTAATTTTTATTGTGCTTTAAGTGAAAGTTTACAAATCAAGTCAGTCTCTCACACAAAAACTTATATACACCTTGCTACATACTCCCAATCGCTCTCCCCCTATGAGAAAGCCCGCTCCCTCCACTTGCTCTATTTGTGTCCATTTTGGAAGCTTCTAACCTCTACTACCCTCTCAACTCCCCTCCAGGGAGGAGATGCCAACACAGTCTCAAGTGTCCACCTGATCCAAGAAGCTCACTCCTCTCCAACCCCGTCCAGTCCAATCTTTGTCCAAAGAGTTGGCTTTGGGGATGGTTCCTATCCTGGGCCAACAGAAGGTCTGGGGGCCATGACCACTGCGGTCCTTCTAGTCTCAGTCAGACCATTAAGTCTGGCCTTTTTATGAGAATTTCAGGTCTGCATCCCACTGCTCTCCTGCTCCCTCAGGGATTCTCTGTTGTGTTTCCTGTAAGGGAAGTCATCGGTTGTAGCCGGGCACCATCTGGTTCTTCTGGTCTCAGGATGATGTAGTCTCTGGTTTATGTGGCCTTTTCTATCTCTTGGGCTCGTAATTACGATGTGTCCCTGGTATTCTTCATTCTCCTTTGATCCAGGCGGGTTGAGACCAATTGATGCATCTTAGATGGCTGCTTGCTAGCATTTAAGACCCCAGATACCATACTCCAAAGTGGGATGCAGAATGTTTTCTTAATAGATTTTATTATGCCAATTGACTTAGATGTCCCCTGAAACATGGTCCTCAAACCCCCACCCCTGCTACACTGGCCTTCAAAGCATTCAGTTTATTCAGGAATCTTCTTTGCTTCTGCTTTAGTCCAGTTGTGCTGACCTCGCCTGTATTGTGTGTTGTCTTTCCCTTCAACTAAAGTAGTTCTTATCTACTATCTAATTAGTGAATATCCCTCACCCACCCATCCTCCCCCCTCTTGTAGCCATTAAAGAATATTTTCTTCTCTGTTTACTATTTCTCGAGTTCTTGTAATAGTGGTCTTATACTATATTTCCCTTTTGCAACTGACTAATTTCAATCAGCATAATGCCTTCCAGATTCCTCCATGTTATGAAATATTTCACAGATTCGTCACTGTTCTTTATCGATGTGTAGTATTCCATTGTGTGAATGTACCATAATTTATTTAACCATTCATCCATTGATGGGCACCTTCTTTGATTCCATCTTTTTGCTATTGTAAACAGTGCTACAATAAACATGGGTGTGCATATATGTGTTCATGTAAAGGCTCTTATTTCTCTAGGATATATTCCAAGGAATGGGATTCCTGGATCATATGGTAATTCTATTTCTAGCTTTTTAAGGAATTGCCAAATTGATTTCCAAAGTCATACCATTTTACATTCCCACTAGCAGTGTATAACTGTCCCAATCTCTCCACAGGCTCTCCAACATTTATTATTTTGTGTTTTTTGATTAATGCTAGCCTTGTTGGAGTGAAATGAAACCTCATTGTAGTTTCAATTTGGATTTCTTTAACAGCTAATGATAGTGAGCATTTCCTAGTGTATCTGTTAGCTTCCTGAATGTCTTCTTTAGTGAAGTGTCTGTTCATATCTTTTGCCCATTCTTTAATTGGGTTATTTGTCTTTTTGTAGTTGAGTTTTAGCGGTATCATGTAGATTTGAGAGATCAGGAGCTGATTGGAAATGTCATAGCTAAAAACTTTTTTCCAGTCTGTAGGTAATCTTTTTACTCTTTTTGTGAAGTCTTGGATGAGCACAGGTGTTTGATTTTTAGGACCTCCCAGTTATCAAGTTTTTCTTCTGCATCGTTAGTAATGTTTTATACGCTCTTTATGCCATGCATTAAGGCTCCTAACATTGTCCCTATTTTTTGTTCCATGATCTTTATCATTTTAGATTTTACGTTTAGGTCTTTGATCCATTTTGAGCTTGTTTTTTTGCATGGAGTGAGATATGGTTCTTGTTTCATTTTTTTGTAGATGGATATCCAGTTTTGCCAGCATCATTTGTTTAAAAAAAAAAAAACTGCTTTTTCTCAATTTAACTGCTTTGAGGCCTTTGTCAAATATCAACTGCTCATATGTGCATGGATTTGTGTCTAGATTCTCAATTCTGTTACACTGGTCTATGTATCTATTGTTGTAGCAGTACTAGGTTGTTTTGACTACTGTGGCCGTGTAATAGGTTCTAAAATCAAGTAAAGTGAGGCCTCCCACTTTGTTCTTCTTTTTCAGTAATGCTTTAATATCCGGGGCCTCTTTCCCTACCATATGAAGTTGGTGATTTGTTTCTCCATCTCATTAAAGAATGTCTTTGGAATTTGGATCGGAATTGCATTAAATCTATAGATCGCTTTTGGTAGAATAGACATTTTTATAATGTTAAGTCTTCCTATCCACGAGCAAGATATGTTTTTCCACTTATGTAGGTCTCTTTTGGTTTCTTGCAGAAGTATACTGTAGTTTCCTTTGTATAAGTTTTTACATCTCTGGTAAGATTTATTTTTAAGTATTTTATCTTCTTGGGAGATACTGTAAATGGTATTGATTTGGTGATTTCCTGTTTGATGTTCATTTTGTTGGTGTAGAGGAATCCCAGTGATTTTTGTATGTTTATCTTGTATCCTGACACTGCTGAACTCTTCTATTAGTTTTAGTAGTTTTCTTGAGGATTCCTTTGGGTTTTCTGTGTATAAGATCATGTCATTTGCAAATAGGGGTACTTTTACTTCTTCCTTGCCAATCTAAAACTGGATGCGCTTTATTTCTTTATCTAGCCTAATCGCTCTGGCTACGACCTCCAACACAATGCTGAATAACAGGGGTAATAAAGGGCATTGTTGTCTGGTTCCCGATCTCAAGAGGAATGCTTTCAGGCTCTCTCTATTTCGGATTATGTTGGCTATTGGCTTTGCATAAATGGCCTTTATTATGTTGAGAAATTTTCCTTCTATTCTTATTTTGCCGAGAGCTTTTATCAGGAATGGGTGTTGAACTTTGTCAAATGCCTTTTCTATATCAATTGTTAAAATCATGTGATTCTTGTCTTTCATTTATATGATGGATAACATTAATTGTTTTTCTAAGGTTGAACCATTCCTGCATACCTGGTGTGAATCCCACTTGGTCATGGTAAATTATTTTTTTGATATATTGTTGAATTCTATTGGCTAGAATTTTGTTGAGGATTATTTCATCTAAGTTCATGAGGGATATAAGTCTGTAATTATCTTTTTTTAGTGGAGTCTTTACCTGGTTTTGTTATCAGGGATATGGTAGCTTCATAGAGTGTGAGAATGAGTATGGGAATATTCTTTCCTTTTCTATGCTCTGAAATACCTTTACTAGTAGTGATGCTAACTCTTCTCTGAAAATTTGGTAGAACTCTGCAGTGAAGCCGTCTGGACCAGGGCTTTTTTTTTTGTTGGGAGTTTTTTGGTTACCTTTTCAATCTCTTCTTCTGTTATGGGTCTATTTAGTTGTTCTATGTCAGTTTGTGTTCGTCTTGGTAGGTAGTGTGTTCCCAGGAATTCATCCATTTCTTCTAGGTTTTCAAATTTTTTAGAGTATAATTTTTCATGGTAATCTGATAGGATTCTTTTAATTTCAGTTGGATCTGTTGTAATGTCACCCATCTCATTTCTTATTCTGGTTATTTGCTTCCTCTCCTGTTTTTCTTTTGTTAATTTGGCCAGTGGTTTATCAATTTTGTTGATTTTTTCAAAGAACCAGCTTTTGGTCTTGTTAATTCTTCCAATTGTTTTTGTTTGCTATTTCATTTAGTTCAGTTCTAATTTTTATTATTTGCTTTCTTCTGGTGCCTGAGGGTTTCTTTTGCTACTGTCTTCTATTTGTTCAGGTTGTAGGGATAATTCTTTGATTTTGGCCCTTCCTTCTTTTTGGATGTGTGCATTTATTGATATAAGGTGACCTCGAGCACTGCTTTCGCTGTGTCCCAAAGGTCCTAATAGGAAGTGTTTTCATTCTCACTGGATTTTCTGAATTTCTTTATTCCATCCTTCATGTCTTCTATAACCCAGTCTTTTTTTTAGCAGGGTATTGTTCAGTTTCCAAGTGTTTGATTTCCTTTCCCTGCTTTTTCTGCTCTTGATTTCCACTTTTATGGCCCTATGGTCAGAGAAGATGCTTTGTAATATTTCAATATTTTGAATTCTGCTAAGGCTTGCTTTATGACCTAATATGTGGTCTATTCTAGAGAATGTTCCATGTGCACTAGAAAAGAAAGTATACTTGGTTGCTATTGGGTGGAGTGTTCTGTATATGTCTATGAGATCAACTTGGTTGATTGTGGCAATTAGAACTTCCGTGTCTTTATTGAGCTTCTTTCTGGATGTCCTATCCTTCACCAAAAGTGGTGTGTTGAAGTCTCCTACTATTATTGTGGAGCTGTCTATCTCACTTTTCAATGCTGATATAATTTGTTTTATGTATCTTGCAGCCCTGCCATTGGGTGCATAAATATTTACTATGGTTATGTTTTCTTGGTATAGTGTCCCTTTAATCATTATAGTGTCTTTCCTTATCCTTTGTGATGGATTTATCTTTAATGTCTTTTTGGCAGAAATTAATATTGCCACTCCTACTTTTTTTTAATTGTTGTTTGCTTGATATATTTTTTTCCATCCTTTGAGTTTTTGTTTGTGTTTCTAAGTTGTGTCTCTTGTAGTCAGCATATAGACAGATCTTGTTTTTTAATCCATTCTGTCACTCTCTGTCTCTTTATTGGTGCTTAGTCCATTTACATTCAGCGTAATTATGGATAGATATGAATTTAGTGCTATCATTTTGATGTTTTTTTTTTTGTGTGTGTTGTTGACAGTTTCTTTTGCCCACTAAATTTTATGTGCTGAGTAGATTATCTTTTTATATTGTCCTTTCCTCATATTCATTGCTGTTGATTTTGTTTCTGCTGAGTCTCTATTTGTTTCTTGTATTTTATTTTGATGTGCAGGATAGTTTGTCTCCTTTATGGTTTATTATTATTTACCCCTATTTTTCTAAATTTAAACCTAACTTTTATTTCTTTGTATCACTTTATCTTCCTCTCTATATGGAAGATCAATAACTGCATTTCTTAGTTCCTCTTTATTTTTTTAATGCATAATAACATTGCTGTCAACCTGTTTTAAGCATTTTTTTTTCTTCTTTTTTTTTATCTTGTTTTGTATTTTTGATTTCCCTCCCTGGGTTGACTTCTGATTGCTCTGCCCAGTGTTCTAGTCTTTGGCTGATACCTGATATTATTGATTTTCTCACCAAAGAATTCACTTTAGTATTTCTTGTAGCTTTGGTTTGGCTTTTATGAATTCCCTCAACTTGTGTTTATCTGGAAACATCGTAATTTCACCTTCATATTTAAGAGACAGTTTTGCTGGATATATGATTCTTGGCTGGCAATTTTTTTTTCCTTCAATTTTTTAAATAAGTCATCCCATTGCCTTCTTGCCTGCATGGTTTCTGCTGAGTAGTCTGAGCTTATTCTTATCGGCTGTCCTTTGTAGCTGACTTTTCATTTATCCCTAGCTGCTCCTAAAATTCTCCTTTATCTTTGGTTTTGGCAAGTTTGATTAGAATATATCTTGGTGAATTTCTTTTAACATCTACCTTATGTGGAGTTTAATGAACATCTTGGATAAATATCTTCTCATCTTTCCTGATATCAGGGAAATTTTCTGCCAATGAATCTTCAACAATTCTCTTTGTATTTTCTGTTAACCCTCCCTGTTGTGGTACTCCAATCACTCATAGGTTGTTTCTCTTGATAGATTCCCACATGATTCTTAAAGTTTCTTCATTTTTTTAAATTATTTTATATGATTTTTCTTCAAATATATTAGTGCCAAGTGATTTATCTTCAAGTTCAGAATTTCTGTCTTCTACTCACTCAGTTCTGCTTCACTGACTTTCTATCAAGTTGTCTACCTCTGTAATTTTATTGTTGATCTTCTGAATTTCTGATTGCTGTCTGTCTATGGATTTTTCTAGCTTATTAAATTTTTCATTATGTTCCTGAATAATCTTTTTAATTTCTTCAATTTCTTTATCTCTGTGTTCCTTGGTTTGTTCTGCATATTGCCTCATTTCCTTCCTGATGTCTTGAAGGGTACTGTATATTAATCTTTTGTATTTTCTCTCTGATAATTCCAGAAATGCACTTTCATCTTGAAGACCCCTTGATTCTTTGTTTTGAGAGCTCATTGAGGCAATCATGCTTTGTTTCTTTATGTAACTTGATATTGACTCTTGTCTCCGAGCCATCTATAAGTTATAGTATTAGTTTATTTAAAGTTTGCTTACTGTGTCATAACTTCTTGCTTTGTCTTGTTTTGGTATGCCCAAATAGGTTGCTTAGTGAGCCAGCTTGATTATTTTGGAGCTGTGACATCCTGTCCCCAGATGGCTAGAGCTGTTATCAGGTATATCAGTCTAGGAGTCCATTCAGTTTTCTTGTATAAATTCGGCTCAGGTGTCCAGGTAGCTGATCATCAAGTGTGTGGTACAGGCTCTGTCCTACAGTCTTAGAGGGGCAGGGGTGATTGGTGTAGGTATCAGTATCTGGTTGCAGCAGGGGGTCACACTTTGAACAAGGCAGGGGGCTGATAATCATCCCCCTACTGTCTCTGAGGAAAGTGTGTCCCTGATCTCTAGAGCATACAGGCAGATGGGTTCTTCAGATGGACCATGGGCACCCAATGTTTTTGGCTGCAAGGACTAGGAGGTACCAGTTATCCTTGGACCCCTGTCTCAGGTGGCTGGGTGGCCTGAGCAGAGCTACCAGTCCTTAGGGCCCTGATGTGAGTAGATGAGGACCTGGTTTAATGGGCAAAGCAATGTTCAACATCAAACTCCCACTTTTCCACTGCACAGCTGAAATGGTTGGAGTCTGCCAACAAGGGCCTATTATCCTGAAATAGGCTCAAACAGGTCCATGCAGAGGGGAATGGTACTCAAAGTCCACCGGCCGTTTATGCCTGGACAGGAGCCGCTTCTGCCTGAGCTCCTCCAGTTAGCGGAGCTGGCAAATTATCTTTTCCTGCAATTGCAATTTTTTTCTTTCTCCAAGGCTGGGAGGATGGCTCTAGGTACTCAACAGGGCCTATCTCAGGTCCAGGGAATTCAGCAGCTGAACCTGGCTTTGGGTTGGGGTGGCGTAAAATATATGCAAGCACTTAGCTTTTACTGAAAGCACCGTTCTTCTCTGAAGTTTGAGTCTGCTGTGTGACTGGCTGCTTCTCCCCGAGGAAACTGCAGCCGAATGCTAGAACCTGCCTGCCACTGCTGCTCCCGAGAATGGTGCCTGAGGCTTCCACACGATTCAGATAGAGTTAACTCCTCTCCGCTTCTGAACGGTCTCTTCCTCCCCCTGCTCCTCAGCTCATTTTCTAAGCTTGCCTTTGTTGCTCAGGGCTCCTAGCTTGTCATAAATATACTCATTTTACATGTTTTTTCAGGTCTTTGTCGTAAGAGGGCTTGCCGGAAGAGTCTGTCTATTTTGCCATCTTGGCTCCACCTCCGAAGCCTACTTCTTGAACACATTTAAGTTGAAGAAAATAATTTGCGTTAGCCTGGGTGTAAGGGAGATATTACAAATTAATATAAATGAACAGAAAAATGAATAAGTGCTGTGTTTGTCAAGTTCCAGGGTTATTCCAGAGAAACAAAACCAACTCTGTTGTTGTTGGACACCAACTCACAGTGAACCTATGTACAAAAGAATGAAACAACCCCTCGTCCTGCACCATCCTCACAATCATTGTTATGTTTGAGTCCCTTGTTGTAGCCACTGTTCCAACCCATCTTATTGAGGTTCTTTCTCTACTTTGCTGGCCCTCTACTTTACCAAGTATGATATACTTATCCAGTGACTTGTCCTTCCTTACTTCAAAGAAGCATTTTGGTTGTACTTCTTCCAAGACAGACTTAATTGTTCTTTTGACAGTCCATGGTATATTCAATGTTCTTCACCAACACCATAATTCAAAATCATGAATTCTTCTGCAGTCTTCCTTATTCACTGTTCAGCTTTCACAAGCACATGAGGGAACTGAAAACACCATGGATTGGGTCAGGCCCACCTTAGTCCTTAAAATGACATCTTTGTTTTTCAACACATTAAAGAAGTATTTAGTAAGCAGATTATCCAAATGCAATGTGTCATATGATTTCTTGACTACTGTTTCCATGGACATTGATTGTGGATCCAAATAAAATGAAATTCTTGACAACTTCAATATTTTCTTCATTTATCATGATGTTGCTTATTGGTCAGTTGTGCGGGTTTTTGCTTTCTTTAGATTAAGGTGTAATTCATACTGAAGGCTGCAGTCTTTGATCTTCATCAGTAAGTGTTTCAAGTCCTCTTCACTTTCAACAAGCAAGGTTGTGTCATCTGCATAAGGCTGGTTATTTATGTACCTTCCTTCAACCTTGACTCTACTTTTTTACTCACATTAGAATGCCTAGTCCTTCTTCATACAGTCTACTTTCTCAGATTATTTCCTTCACATACAGATTAAATAAGTATGGTGAGAGGATACAGCCCTGACTCACACCTTTCCTGACTTTAAGTTCTGTGTAAAATCCTGCCTACTGGTACATGTACAAGTTCTGCATGAGCATGATTAAGTGTTCTGGAATTCCTATTTTTCATATTGTCCATAATTTGTTATGATCCACACAGTCAAATACCTTTGCATAGTCAAAATACATGTAAACATCTTTCTGGTATTCTCTGATTTCAGCCAAGATCCACCTGATATCAACAATGATATCCTTTGTCCTACATCCTTTTCTAAATCTGACTTGAATTTCTGATATTTCCCTGTCACTGTGCTGCTACTGCTGTTTTTGAAGGATCTTCAGAAAAATTGTACTTTTGTGTGATGTTAATGATACTGTTTGATAATTTCTGCACTCTATTGGATCACTTTTCTTTAGAATGGGTGCAAATACGGATCTCTTCCATTCAGTTGGCCAGGTAGCTATCTTCCAAATTCCTTGGCATAGATGAATGAGCACCTCTAGAGCTGCATCTGTTTGTTGAAATATCTCAATTGGTATTTTGTCACTTCTTGAAGCCTTGTCTTTCTCCATTTCCTTCAGTGCAGTTTGGGCTTCTTCCTTCAATATCATTGGTTCTTGATCATATGCTACCTCCTTGGATTGAATATTAATCAATTCTTTTTGGTACAGTGACTCTGTGTACTCCTTTCATCTTCTTTTGATGCTTCCTGCATCATTTAGTATTTCCCCTGTAGAATCCTTCCTAATTGCAACACAAAGCTTAAATTTTTTCTTCAGTTCTTTTAGCTTGAGAAATGCCAAGCGTGTTCTTCCCATTTGGTTTTCTAACTCCAGGTCTTTGCACTTTCTATTATAGTAATTTAATTTGTCTTCTCAACCTACCCTTTGAAATCTTCTGTTCAGCTCTTTCACGTCATCATTTCTCTCTTTAGCTTTAACTACTCGATGTTCAAGAGCAAATTTCAGAGTGTCTTTGGACATTCATTTTGGTCTTTTCTTTCTTTCTTGTTTTTTTAATGACCTCTTGCTTTTTTCATGTATGATGTGCTTTATGACATTGCACAACTTATCTGGTCTTTGGTCATTAGTATTCAATGTGTCAGATCTGTTCTTGAGATTGTCTCTAAATTCACATGGGATATGCTCAAGGTCATATGTTAGCTCTTGTGGACTTGTTCAGGTTTTCTTCAGTTTCAACTTAAACTTGCATAGGAACAATTTATGATCTGTTCCACAGTAAGCCCCTGAAGTGGTTTGGATTGATGATATTGAGCTCTTCCATTTTCTCTTTCCACAGATGTGATAGATTTGATTTCTGTGTATTCCATCTGGCAAGGTCCATGTGTATAATCACCATTTATGATGTTGAAAAAAGGCATTTACAATGAATAAGTCACTGGTTGTGCAAAATTCTATCTTGTGATCTCCACTATTGTTTCTGTCACCAAAGCCATATTTTCCAGCTACTGTTCTTTCTTCTTTGTTTCCAATTTTCATATTCCAATCTACCACAAATATTAATGCATCTTGAGTGCATGTTTAACCAATTTCAGACTGCAGAAGTTGGTAAAAATCTTCAATTTCTTCATCTTTGCCACTAGTAGTTGGTGTGTAAATTTGAATAATATTCATATTAACTGGTCTTCTTTGTAGGTGTTTGGATATTATCCTATCACTGACTGCATTGTACTTCAGGTAGACCTTGAGATGTTCATTTTGAACATAATTGTGACACACTCCTCTTCAATTGTCATTCTCGACATAGTAGACCATATGATTGCCTGATTCAAAATGGCCAATACTAGTCCACTAATTCCTAGATATCAACGTTTGTGTGTTCCATTTCACTTTTGAAGACTTCCAATTTCCTAGATTCATACTTTGTACACTCCACGTTCCAATTATTAATGGATGTTTGCAGTGAAATTATATGTGTGTGTGTGTGTGTTTCTCTTAGTTGCTGTCAAGCCAATTCCTACTCATGATTTCCTCATATGCTACAGAATAGAACAGGTTTTCTCAACTATAATCCTAACAGAAGCAGATCAGCAGACCTTTTTTTCTGCAGTACCTGTGGGTGGGTTTAAACCACCAGCCTTTACATTAGTGGGTCAAGCACAAACCATTTGCACCACCTAAGGATAATGTATGAGTTACATTATGAGCTCAGTTGTAGAATTCTCACCTTCTGTGCAGAAGACCCAGGTTCAATTCCTGGCCAGTGCACCTGATACTCAGCCATAAGTCATCTGACAATGGAGGCTTGTGTGTTGCTGTTGTGCTGAACGGTTTGTAGCAGAGCTCAAGACTAATATAGACTAGGAAGAAAGGCCTGGTGACCTAATTTCAAATCAGCCAGTGAAAGCCCTATGTATCATAACGGTTTCATAAGCAATGGATCATGAAGATAATGAAGGACTGGACAATGTTTCCTTTGGTTTTGCATTAGGTTGCTATGAGTGGGGCCAATCTGTCAGCAGCTAACAAGAAAGAGAAACAGAGAGATTAAGAAATTGGCTCAAGTAATTGTAGGGGCTGGCCAATACAAAATCCATCGACTAGGCAGACGGAAAACTGGCAATATAGTGTTGTTACTGTCTTAAGGCAGAATCATTCTCTTCTCGTTTTCTGTCTTACAGAACTGTCAGTGAATGCTTTCCAGGAACGGTCTTATAAATCTTGATCGAATGTTTTGCAGAGTATTATCAGTTAAAATGCACTAAACAGAATCAGATATTTATATTGTCCTTAAATAAAGCTTAATGCAAAAAAAAAAAAAAATCCTTTGAGGGTACAGTGTATTTTTAAGAGTAAATGTAAGTCTTTTGACAACTGCTTTTTCCCCATCTGGATTGCTTGTACTGCTTAGTATTAAAAAAACATTATTTTAAAGATCTCTGGAGAAAGTAATGTCAGACAACTCATAGGCCCAAATTCTTTGGATGAAGTACAGTAAATGATTTTATACTTCTGTCCTTTAATTTAGTTTCAGTGCTAGAATAAATGAAACTATAAAGAATCCCTGTGGTTTTCAAATACAGTTACACAGGTACATATATGCGTAAGTATCATGCGCACACACACATACACACATACAATCACTTTAGATTTAGTAACTCCTCAAAATTCCTCATGCAACTATTTATAATAAAACTAATACTTTTTTAGCTTTTTCTTCATTAAAAATGTTATAAACAAGTTTACAGTTAAATGTTTCAAGAAATGAGGAAATAATATTATATATTTAATCTACTTTCTCATTACTAATTTCCACAAAATACATAACATTATACAACAAATATGTTTAATTTCATATTTATATAATTGGCAAAATCCAATTTGATAGTAAAGTTGATTACTTAAAATACCGGTAAAAATACATTTTTCTATGTTTCGTGTTGTACGCACACAAATTTACTAGTATTAGGATGTTAGTGATAAAATATATTAAGTTAAAATAATTAAGCTACCAAGGGTTTTATTCATAGGAAATAGTCCCAGGCTTAAAAAGAAAAAAATAGCAAAGGAAAAAAAATCTCAAATTAGTTTATAAAGTTCTAATGCAAAAACATGATAGTGACAGTGCATTGGACAAAGTAGTAAACCCAAATTCTTAAGAATATAAATTTTAAAATACCAATAAACCAGTTGAGGTTGAACCAATTCCATCTCCTGGCAAACTCATGTGTTTCAGAGTAGAACTGTATTCCTTAGGGTTTTCAATGACTATGATCTATTGGAAGTACAGCGCCAGGTCTTTTAGTCTAGTCACCTTTGAATGGATTCAAACTGCCAAACTTCTGGTTAGTATTGAGTGCTTAACCATTTGTAAATTTCACTGAGCAGTATATTAAATGAATGATGTGAGCCCAAAATGAAATATCCTAATAATTCAAGGTTGGTTCAATAAAATACATTCATTCATTTACTGAACACCTACTATGTGCCTGAAGTCCCTGGGAGACTCAAAAGTTTAAGTGCTCAGCTACTAACCAAAAGGTTGGTGATTTGGGTACAACCAGAAGTACCTCAGAAGAAACCCACCCACTGCAGCCGAGTTGATTCTGACTCATAGCAACCCTACAGGACAGAATTGAACTGCCCCATAGAGTTTCCAAGGAGAGCCTGGTGGATTCGAACTGCCGACCTCTTGGTTAGCAGCCATAGCACTTAACAACTACGCCACCAGGATTTCCTACCTCAGAAGAAAGACCTGTCAATTTACGTCCAGAGGATGACAGCACTGAAAACTCTATACAACGCAATTTTGCTTGACACACATGGGATCACCATGAGTCAGAATTAAAGCTCCGTCGACTAGTTTGGTTTGGTTTTATTATTCCTCAACATGCGTAAATGTTCATAGGATACAAAGATGCAAAATTACCTGCCCTCTTGGAACTTGACTTTCTGATGAAGAAAACAGATAATCATATTAAGCACATTAAGTCACTTATGTAGTAGGTTAAAAAACGATAAGCACAGAAAGTGATAAGCACTTCCAAAAAATAGAGAATAGGAGGGATTGAAACTATTCCCACTGCTAGAAGAGATGAGAACAAACAAATATGAATACTGGTAGATTAATTTTAAAATCATACTTATCAGAAAGTATTTTTTAAAAAAGATATCTGTCTCAAACACACAGAACTTTGGTAAAATAGAAATAGAATGACAGTATTGTATCATGAAACTATTTGCACCCCCAAATTAATAATGAAATTATTTTAAATGTATGTGTGCCATACCTTCCTATTCTATTTTTTGTTTTGCTAGTTTATAATATTCATTTTGCCCTTTGTGATTATTCCGTTAACTTGGGTTGAATTCTAGCTCTCTTTTAGCTTATGTTTGGCTGGTACAACTTTCCCCATTATTTTATCATCAGTCTTATTCATTCAATAAATATTTGCTCAATACCTTCCAAATACCAGGTACAGTTCTTTGTTTAGGTTATGTCAGTGAATAAAACAGGCACAAAGAATAATACTCATTAATAATTAAACCATATAACATGTTAGAAAGTGAAAAAAAAAAAACTACGGAAAATAAAATGTTCATGTATTGCCACTTTAAATAAACAGGGTTCATGTATTGCCATTTAAAATAGGTCAGTCAGGGTAGACCTCACGGAGGTGAGATTTTGGCAGTGATCTGAAGGAGATGAGGGAATTATCCATTATCTGGAGGAAAATTGTACTAGACAGAGGAAAAATCTAGTACTAATATCCAAGGTTAAGAGGATGCCTAGTCCGATTGAGTATAAGCAAAGAGATAATTGTGGTGTGTCTGTGTGTGGAGGGGAGACTAGTATAAACAGGTAGAGCTAAAAAAGTTAATAGGAAGGCTTGATGCACAGGTCATTATACGCTATTGTACAGATTTTGGCTATTATCCTGTGGGAGATGCAGAAAGGCTGGAGGGTTTTAAAGGAAGGAAAAAAAAAAAAACAGATTTATGCATTAAAATATTTTTTCTGTTCTTTTAATTACTGTAAGAGGACAGCGTTGGAAACAGGGAAACAGAACTCTATGGAAATAAACTACGTGAAAGAAGATGATGAGAGAAAAGTACCAAGATACCAATTGTGAGGTTCTAAGAAGTAAGATAATTCTGAGCATATTGTGAAGATAGACCAAAACGATTTCCTGGAAGCTGGAAATTGGCATGTAAGAGAAAGCGATGAGGTGTTAAGCTTGAACGATTAGAGAATGTGTCACCATTAACTGAGAGCGGTAGATTATGTATGCAAGCAGTTTTGGAGGCAAAAATGAAAGTTTAGTTTGGATATGAAATGTTGACCTTTATTAGACCTCCAAGAGTTCGATATGGGTCTGGGATTTAGGAAATAAATCTAAGCTAGAAATATAGATTTGGAGACACTGGCCTTTGAGTATTTTTTAAAGATATTACAGAGAGAGTTAACATAGAATAGCACCAAGGATGAAATCCTGGGGCATTTCAATGATAAGAGTTTTAAGAGAAAATGACAAAGATGAAAAATTTACTGAGAAGAAGCCATCAGGTAAGAACTCACCCAGGTGAGTGTGGTATATTAAAAATCAAGTGAAGAAGAGAGAGGTGGTGAACTGTATTGAATGCTTCAAGTAAGATGAACACTTAAAATTAACCATCAGATGGAAACCCTGGTGGCGTAGTGGTTAAGTGCTATGGGTGCTAACCAAGAGGTCGGTAGTCCAAATCCTCCAGGAGCTCTTAGGAAATTCTGTGGGGCAGTTCTAGTCTGTCCTATAGGGTCGCTATGAGTCAGAATTGACTCGACGGCAATAGGTTTGGTTTTTTTGGTTTGGCAGCAGTAACAAAGTCATTGATGACCTTGACATGAGCAGTGGAATGGTGGGGAAAAAAGCCTGATTGGAGTATGGAAGAGAGACTTAGGAAGAAAACTTAAAGACAATGAGTAGATTCCCCCTGCCCCTGGGAATTTTGCTGCAGCAGAAAGGAACAGAGAAATGGGGCATAGCCTGGTAGAAGAGTGGGGAATATAATTGTACATCAAAAATTTTTAAAATAAGACTAGAGATATCACAGCATTTTTATGTTGAGGAAAATGATACAGAGAAAAAGAGAATTAAAGCAGTAGAGAGGAAAGAATCCTTTGAGCCACTTCCTTAAATAAATAAGAGTGGATGAGATCTAGTATGTAAGTGGAGATATTGGCTTCATACAGAGCACAGATGGTTCACTATAATAACAGGTGGGAAGGTAGATGATATGGGTGCAGATGGTAGAGGGTTGGTAAATGTAGTTGTGGGAGTTTGTGGAAATTTGCTTCTGATTGCTTCATTTTTCTCAGTGAACGCATAAAAGTTCTTCAGCTGAGCATGGAAGAAGATGTGTTGTAGCTTTAGAATAGAGGAGAAAATGTAAAGTACTTATCTAGGAGAATGGTATATTAATGGTTAGAGAAATACAGTATAGTTACTATACAGCATTGAGAGATCACTTCGTGATCACAGAGATTATTTAAAGTGGAATAAGTCAATGTGATTTTTTTTGGTGTTTTTTCTTTTTTCCTATAATCACTTTCAGTTCTGTGGATTTGGGTGTGGAGTAGGCTGAAGTACGTGAATCAGGGTTGTGATTTTAGCAAGTAAGAAGGAAAAAGCAAAAGATAATCTGAGGGTGGGGAAACTGAAGGTATTTGCAAGGAAGTGATTTTGATAATTGATTCCTGGAATTTAAGCTGAGTAATGAGAAGAATCAGGATAGAGAAAAAGTAGTGGGATCAATGTATTAAACATTTTAGTGAGCAGAGGATTGGAAAGTTAAGATAGTAGAGAGAGTGAGCAGGAAATATATGGGTTCCTACTCATGACTGAGATGCAACAAATGAAATTTATGGGAGGAATTTAGTTACTGACAGAGAAAAATTATAGGGTACCACTAAGGTAGTGCATGGCAGAGATGAGTGATGGGCAAGACTGCTGAAGAGTTCAGGAAAATGAGAGGCCAGAATTTTGAAAGTCTCATCCATGTGTTCAACGCAAATACCAAGTATTAAGATGGGAGTTGTATTAGAAAGAACAGCAGTGATAAAGAGACTGAAATCATTAAGAGACTAGGAAGAATAACTCAATGGTAATTAACAATAACAATGAAGTGTAGGCTACACCTAGACTAGTGAGTAATAACAATTTTATATTAGTCTATCATTGGATTGTTGGATCTTGATGGAACTATTATTGAATCTTGATTGTTGGACATAGTTTTATGTCTGTCTCTCAACTGCTCAGCTTAAAGTCTCAGTTTTCTAGTGCTGCTATAACAGAAATACAGAAGTGGAGAGTTTTACAAAACAGAAAATTATTTTCTCACAGTTTAGTAGGCTAGAAATCTGAATTCAGAGCAGACTCTAGAGGAAGGTTTTCTTTCTCTGTAGGCTCTAGAGGAATGTCCTCGTCTCTTCAGCTTCTGCTTCCTGGTTCTTTGGAGATCTCCAAGTACCCTGGCATCTATTTTACCCTATCTCTCTTCTCTCCCTTGTTTGTTTAATCTCTCTTACATCTCAAAAGAGATTGACTCAGAAACACACCCTTCACTAATCCTGCCTTATTCACATAACAAAGACAACCCATTCCCAGATGGAATTACAACAGGCATAGGTCTGATTTACAACACATATGTTTGGGGGCCACAATTCAATGTATAACACTTAATATTTCCTAAACAGTTCAGTTTAAGGTTGCTATGGATGTTTTCTCTTTTTTCATTATTTTTCCCTTAACAAAATAAACTTACCAAGATAATTGCTCAACTCTAACCCCCGTATCTTTTACAGCCTCCTGATTTTTTTTTTTTTTAATTGATTTGAGCACATCATCCAAGATTATTTTCCATGTGGGTCTCTTTTTTCATTATTTTTCCCTTAACAAAATAAACTTACCAAGATACTTGCTCAACTCTAACCCCCGTATCTTTTACAGCCTCCTGATTTTTTTTTTTTTTAATTGATTTGAGCACATCATCCAAGATTATTTTCCATGTGGGTCTTTATATGCACCCAGAGTTAGACAAACTGCAAAGATTGAAGGCACAGTCCTCCAGACTCCCAAGTCAGCCCAAACTTCTGACACCTTCAAGCCCAACTCTTCAAACATCTTCAAGGCATTAGGGTCCAATAACAAAATTGAAGGGTAAAACCCCCAAGATTGCCATTACTTCTGACATGGGCTAAAAGTTCAGGGAGTTCCCAAACCAAGTTTAGGCTTAATACTTCCCAAAACCAAGCTTAGAAGGATTCATAAAACTCATTGAGAGATGTTAGACTCATATTTACAGTTCATTACAGGGAAGGATGAAGATTAAAATCAGCCAAAGGAAGAAACTCAGAGAGCAGAGTCTGAGAGGTTTCCAAATGCAATCCTTCCATTATCCTTTGGATGCATGACTTTTGAGTGTCAATACATGAAATATTGCCAACCACAGGATCTTGCCTGAGTTTGGGTGGTCAAAGTTTTTTTTTTTTTTTTTTTTGGCATTCCATTCCATAGGCATAATTGATTAACTGATTGCTCAGGTGGTTGAACTCAGCCTCCAAGTTGACTGATAAAGCCCCTACCCTAAATCACATGGTTGGTCTTCTTGGTGTGGCCAGCCCCCACCCTCTGACTATTGGGCATGGCTGGCCCCATCCTAAAATCTCCTGTGGTCAAACCTAAACAACACTCCTGTCAGGTATAATATAGATTATCTCCCAGAAACAGGGCAAAGACCAGACCTCTCTTTAGGCAAAACAATTCTTCACTACACAGTGTGATGAGATTCTAAAGGCTTGAATGCTTGTGGATATTTTGGTTACTCACTCACATTTAAATGATAACTTACCTAAATACCCATAAAGCCCCAAACCCATTGCCATCATGTCAGTTCCAACTCATAGCGACCCTATAAGACAGAGTAGAACTGCCCCATAGGGTTTCCAAGGAGCAGCTGGTAGATTCAAAATGCCGACTTTTGGTTAGCAGCAGAGCTCTTTACCACTGTGCCACCATGGCTCCTACCTAAATACTGAACTACCTAAATAATTTGTTTTTTTCCTTGAATACTTTAAAAATATATAGCATTCCATTATCTTCTTACCTCTAGTATGGTGTTCAAAATTCTTTGTACTTGATGTGTATTCTCTTTTTAAATTTAGAATTATATTTGCCTGTCATATATGCTAAATAAATTACAATTTGTTCAAAATTGTGTTCTACTTTATATTTCCTATTTGGAATTCTATGAGTGCATTCAGTTTGAGATTTTTCCATAGGACTTGAATTCTGAGAAATGCATCAGCATTATGTCTTCAAATATTCATCCTTTTAATTTATATTCTTCTCCTTCTGAGATATCTGTTATCTAAATAGTGTTATTGCTACCTCTCTCCTCCCCATTTTGTAAACTTTCTTTATACTTTTATTTCTTCACTATTCCCTGTTGCCTTCTATTTACTTTCGCCTCTCATTTTTATATGAAAATGAGATATTTCCATTTTCTTTCTAATCCCTAAATATAATGTTTCTTGTTCATAGTGCACGGGATAGGAGTTCCAGTGTACTTAGTTATGAACGATGTCATCAAGAAGCCTTAGCTTAGTCCTGAATTTTGAAAAGATTACTGTAATGTTTCAACCCTAATATTTCCTTAAAATTTTGGTGGCTATGAAAATCAAGTTGCTGTTGTTGTTGTTAGGTACCATTGAGTCACTTCCAACTAATAACAACCTTATATAAAACAGAATGAAACACTGCCCAGTCCTGTACCATCCTCATAATCGTTGATATGCTTGAGCCCATTGTTGCAGCCACTGTGTCCATCCATCTTGTAGAAGATCTTCCTCTCTTTTACTGACCCTCTACTTTACCAAGCTTGATGTCCTTCTCCAAGGACTGATCCCTTCTGATAACATGAATAAGCATGTGAGATGAAGTCTCACCATTCTTGCTCCCAACGAGTATTCTCACTGTACTTCTCCTAAGACAGATTTGTTTGCTCTTTTGGCAGTCCATGGTATATTCTATATTCTTCACTAACACCACAATTCGAAGGCACCAGTTCTTCTTCAGACTTCTTTATTCATTGTCCAGCTTTCACGCACATATGAGGCCATTGAAAACACCATGGCTCAGGCCAGGCGCACCTTAGCCCTTAAAGTGACATCACTGCCTTTGGACACTTTAAAGAGTCCTTTGCTGCAGATTTACTCAATGCATTATGTTGTTTGATTTCTTGGTGGCTGTTTCCATGATCATTGATTATGAATCCAAGTAAAATGAAATCCTTGACAACTTCAATATTTTCTCCATTTATCATGACGCTGCTTATTGGCCCAGTTGTGAGGATTATTGTTTTCATTCAGATGTAATCCATACTGAAGATTGAAGACTTTGATCTTCATCAGTAAGTGCTGCAAGTCCTCTTCACTTTCAGCAAGCAAGGTTGTGTCATCTGCATATCTTAGGTTGTTAATGAATCTTCCTCCAAACCTGATGCCATGTTCTTCTTCATATGGTTCAGATTGCCAGATTGAATAAGTATGGTGAAAGAATACAACCTTGACACACATCTTTCCTGACTTTAAACCACACAGTATCCACTTGTTCTGTTCAAACAACAGTCTATGTACAGGTTCCACACGAACACAATTAAGTGTTCTGGAATTCCCATTTTTTGTAGTGTTATCCATAATTTGTTATGATCCATGCAGTCAAAAGCCTTTGCATAAAAAGAAAAAATAAAAATAAAACACAGGTAAATATCTTTCTGGTATTCTCTGAATTAAGCCAGGATCCATCTGATATCAGACATGATATCCCTCATTCCACATCCTCTTCTGAAGCTACCTTGAATTTCTGGCAGTCCCTGGCAATGTACTGTTGCAAGTGCTTTTCAATGGTCTTCAGCAAAATTTTACTTATGTTTGATATTAATGATATTGTTCAATAATTTCCATATTATATTGTATCACCTTTCTTTGGAATAGGGATAAATATGGATCTCGTCCAGTTGGTTGACCAGGAAGCTGTCTTCCATATTTCTTGTCATAGAAGAGTGAGCACCTCCAGCTCTGCATCTGTTTGTTGATACTTCGATTCCTGGAGCCTTGTTTTTCATCAATGTCTTCAGTGCAGCTTGGACTTCTTCCTTTGGTACCATCAGTTCTTGATCATGTACTGCCTTCCAAAATGATTGAACATTGACCAATTCTTTTTGTTATAATGACAGTGTATTTCTTCCAACTTCCATCAAGTTAAGCCAACTCATTTCTATTTCTGACTTGCTAAATGTTTTTATCACAAATTTCATTTGTATTTGTATCAAAAGCTATTCCTGAAACTATTGTGATTATTATATTTTTCTGTTTCTATAATCTGTTAATGTTGGGAAACAAGGAATGTAGTTTTTAATGTTACCCTTTTTAGATTTCTGGGGAAAACTCTACTTACAGATATAGTTCTGGGCCAAGTTTTCTAATATTTTATGTAGACTTATATGAATGTATAATCATAATAATGAATGCTGAGGTGCATTGCCTACACAGTCAAGACAATCAGTCCTCTAATTTCTGGGAACGTGTGCTGTTGAGATCTCAGAGCCGAATCCTTTATGGGGGTTGCATGTGGGCTATGTGAGATGTTTCTCCTAAGGTTATGTCCACTGCCTGGGGATAGCTTACATCCAGTGACTCATCGATAAGAGAATACAAAATCACAACCATCTTGCCTTGGTTTGGGACAAATTTGGAAGGCCAAACCATAGGAACAGATAAAGTTTCTGTTGCAAATACATCATAGCTTAATCCTGCTACCTTACCTGCCTATAAAAGTTGTTCCTGTCAACCCCTTATGCATGCAAAACTCCGCCTCAGAAACAGTTTTCCAGTCAACTGAAAGGAAGACAATTTGTACCAAATTGTACCAATAATGGTCCTGGGGCAAACACTAAAAATATGTCAAAAAAATAAAAAGAGAGAAGTAACTCATATGACAAGATAAGAAGGAAACTAACTGCTCAAACAAAACTGAAGAACGCAGAAAAAGAAGTGAAGATAAAGAAAAACAAAGAACTAGTAAAACAAATAGGAAAAATTTACAAATACGGTAGCTACTAATCCAACAGTGTTAATGGGGTTATTGTTTTTGTTGTAGGCCATCGGCTCAATTCCAACTCGTAGCGATCTTATATGACAGAGTAGAACTGCACCACAGGATTTCCTACATCCTTTTTTTAATCTTAAAGGAGTAGCTCACCAGGTCTTTTCTCCCACAGAGCTACTGGTAGATTTGAACTGCCTGCGTTTTAGTTAGCAGCAGATCTCTTAACCATTGCGCCACTGTGGCTCCTTAACTATATTAATAACCATTTTAAATGAAAATTGTCTAAAGACATGGATTAGAAGGCACAGATATGAGCATGGAGAAAAATACAAAGCCCAACTATATGTTGTCTGCAAAAGACCCACTTTAAATATAAAGGCAGACAGAGATTAAAAGTAAAGGGATGTAGAAACACACAACATGCTATTAAAAAGAAAGCTGAAGTATTAATTGAAGACATAGCAGACCTCAAGACAAGGAAAATCAAAAGAAATAAAGAGGGACATTTCATAATGACAAAGGGATCAATTCTCTGAGAAGAAATAACAATCATTAATGTGTTGGTCTTTTACATCCCTGGCTAGATTTATTCCTAAGTATTTTATTTTTTTTAGAGGCCATTATAAATGGTATTGTTTTCCTGATTTCCTTTTCATTGTTCTCTTTATTGATATATAGGAATCCAACTGATTTTTGCATGTTTATCTTGTATCCTGCATCTTTCTATTAGTTCCAGTAATTTTCTTGTGGAGTCTTTTGGGTTTTCTTTGTATAGCATCATATCATCCACAAATAGGGAGAGTTTAACTTCTTCATTACCAATTTGGATGCCCTTTAGTTCTTTTTCTTGCCTTATTGCTCTAGCTAGGACTTCCAGCACAATGTTAAATAAGGTGATAGAGGGCATACTTGTCTTGGTCCAGTTCTCAAGGGTAATGTTTTCAGCTTCTCTCCATTAAGAATGATGTTGGCTGTTTGTTTTGTACAGATGCCCTTTATTATGCTGAGGAATTTTCCTTCTATACCTGTTTTACTGAGAGTTTTTTCTTTTTTTTTAATCAGGAATGGGTGTTGGCCTTTCTAGAATGCCTTTTCTGCATTGATTGAGATGATCATGTGATTCTTTCCTTTCTTTTTATTTATGTAGTGAATTACATTGATTGATTTTCTAATGTTAAACCGTCTTGCATACCTGGTATGAATCCTACTTGGTCCTGGTGTACTATTTTTTTTGATATGATGCTGAATTCTCTTGGCTAGTATTTCATTGAGAATTTTTGCATCTGTATTAGTGAGAGATATTGGTCAGTAATTTATTTTTTCTCTTTTTTTGTGGTGTCTCTGCCTTGTTTTGGCGTCAAAGAATGAATTCAGAAGTAGCACTTCCTTTACTATGTTCTGAGACAGTTTGAGTAGTGTTGGTGTAAGCTCTTCTCTGAACATTTGCTAAGATTTTCCAGTGAAGCTAGCTGGGCCAGGGCTTTTTTTGTTGTTATTAGGAGTTTTTTTTTTTTTTTTTTTAATTTTTTCAATCTCTTCTTTTGTTATGGATCTGTTCAGATTTTCAACATCATTTTGTGTTAGTTTGGGTAGGTACTGTGTTTCTAGAAATTTGTCCATTTCCTCTAGGTTTTCAAATTTACTGGAGTATAGTTTTTGATAATACTCTGTCATGACCCTTTTTATTTCAGTTGGGTCTGTTGTAATGTCCCCCATTTCATTTCTTGTTTGGGTTATTTGCATCCTCTCCTGTTTTTCTTTTGTCAGTTTTGCCAGTGGTTTGTTGATTTTGTTGATTCTTTCAAAGAACCAACTTTTGGTTTTGTCGATTCTTGCTATTGTTTTTCTATTCTTGATTTCATTTTTTTCTGCTCAGACCTTTATTATTTGGTTTCTTCTGGTGACTGTGGCCTTCTTTTGCTGTTGCCTTTCTATTTGTTGAGTTGTATAGCTAATGTTTTGATTTGTCCCTTTCTTACTGTTTTAACGTGTGCATCTATTGCTATAAATTGACCTGTGAGGACTCCCTTTGCGTGTTCCAAAGGTTTTGTTATGATGTGTTTTCATTCTCGTTTGTTTCTAGGAATTTTTTGTTCCATTTTTGATTTCTTCTATTACCCAGTGGTTTTTAAGCAGGTTGTTATTCAGTTTCCATGTAACTGATTTTTTTTTTCATACTCTTCCTGTTGATAATATCTACTTTAATGGGAATGTGATCAGAGAATATACTTTGCATTATCTCCATGGTTTGGGTTTTCCTGAGGGCTACCCTGTGGCCTAAGACATGGTTTCTTCTGGGCAACGTTCCATGTGCATTGGAAAAGAATGTGCACTTTGCAGGTGTTGGTTAGAGCATTCTATATATGTCTATGAGTCAAGTTGGTTAATTATGTCCTTTAGATCTTCTGTGTCTTCGTTGAGTTTCTTTCTACATGTTCTGTCCTTAATGAAGAATGGTGAGTTGAAATCTCCTACTTTTATAGTGGCATTGTCAGTTTCTCTTTTCAGTGCTGTTAGAGTCTGTTTTATGTATTTTGGAGCCCTATCATTGGGTTTGTAGATAATTATTGTTGTTATATCTTCATGATGGATCATCCTTTTAATCATTATATAGTGCCCTCTTTGTCTTTCATGGTGGATATTGACTTAAAGTCTATTTTATCCTATATTAATATTGCCACTCCTGTTCTTTGTTGATAGGTGTTTGCTTGATATATATATTTTTCCATCCTTTGATTTTTAATAAATTCATATCCTTGTTTCTAAGATATGTCTCTTGTAGACAGTATGTTGATGGATCCTGTTTTTTAATCCATTTTGTCACTCTCTATCTCTTTATGGCTGCATTTAAGCCATTTACATTCAGTGTAATTACTGATAGGTATGTATCTATTGCTGTCGTTTTTGAGATTTTTTTTTTTCTTTTTTTGTGGTGTTGATGTGTGTTCCTCTTACTCTCCCTTGCTTAATTACTTTTGTTTATGGATTTTTTTTTTCATTTCTTCTGTTTTTGTGTTTACTGAAATTTTTTTTTCTTTATTTTAACGAGTAAGTTTGTTAACTTTCTTTGTGTTTACTTTGAAATTTACCCTTATCTTCCTAAGTTTGAACCAGTATTTCATTCCTTGGTATTGCTTTGACTTCCTCTCCACTTGAAAATTCTATACCCACACCATTTATTGCCTCTTTTATTGTTCTGATATTGTTGTCATTTACAGATTAACCTTTCTGGTTCTCTGTTACAAATCTTTTAGTTTTGAATAATCCTTGAGAGTTCATTACCAAGGTTGGTATCTGGTTGATGTAGTCTTGCATCCTAGATTCAGGCTGTTGTCTGATGTTGTTTGTTCTCAAACCAAAGGACTCCCTTTAATAATTCTTGTGAGTTTGGTTTGGTGTTTACATGGTCCCTTAATTTCCATTTATCTGGAAATGTCCTAATTTCATCACTATATTTCAGTGAGTTTTGTAGGATATATTATTCTTGGTTGCCAATATATTTTTTTTTTTTTTTTATTTCAGGGTTTTATATACGTCATTGCATTGTCTTCTTGCCTGCATGGCTTCTGCTGAGTAATCAGAGTTTAGTCTTATTATTTCCCATCTGTATGTGACTTTTTTCTCAAGCTGCTCTCAGGATTCTTTCTTTGTCTTAGGTTTTACTGGTTGTGATTATGATATGCCTTGGTGATTTTCTTTTGGGGTATACCCTATATGGGGTTCTTTAAGCTTCTTGGAGAGTCAGCTTTTCATCTTTAATGATATTATTGTTGTTTTCTCTCACCAATTCTCCAATAATCCTGTGTTTTCCATTTTCCTCCCTTGTTCTGGAACACTGATCACTCACAAAATTTTTGCTTTTGATTGTATCTCACATCATTCTCAGGGTTTTGTCATGTTTCTTTGTTCTTTTCACTGATTTTTTCTCAAACAAAGTACTATCCAAGTGTTTGTCTTCAGTTTTGCTGATCCTGTCTTCCATTCTTTCAAATCTGCTCCTCAGACCTTCTATGACACTGCCCATTCCCGAAACCTTGTTGTTTGTTTTTTGGATTTCTAATTATTGTTTTTGTATGATTTCTAGCTGTGAACTTATTTTGACTTTTTTCCTGTATTATTTTTCTGAATTCTTCCATTGTTTTGTCTGTCTTTTCTATGATTTTATCTGCCTTTTCCATGATATCGTCTATTTTTCCCTCATTTTTGCCTGCTTTTTCCTTCATCTTTTGGTTTGCCCTGAATATTAGAGATCTGAATTCCCTATCAGGTAGTTCCAGTGCCTTTTCTTTTACTAAAAGGTCATCTGGTGCTTTATTTTGGATGCCCAATGGAAACACGCTGTCCTTTTTTTTATGTTTTGATATTGCCTACTGTCTTCAGGACATTGAATAATTATTCTTTTCTTTTATTGATTATAGATTTGTTTGTTTTCTTCTGCTTTTTTTGTTTTATTTGGTTATGTCTGAGCAGCCAGACTGAGCATTCTTTGTTGTTTGTTCATCTGTGGGTACGATACTTCTCACCACCCTGTCCAATTTACAGGATCATTTGCTCAGCTATGATGCAGTAGGGCAGGTACAGTGCACAAAAAGGGGCTAAGATGGGTTGTTTTGGCATGTACTAGAGCCAATAAGATGGGGCCAGGTATCAGTGTAGGGTAGTTCCCAGTAGACCATGCCTGTGGTGCTAGGGGATGTGATGTTCAGTGCATGGTGCAGACAGGCAGGAGGGAGGGGAGAGGTTGTGATGTGTAGAGCTAAGTGGGTGTGAGAAAGAGGAGAAAGAAAATAGAGAAACAGGAGCCAAAAAAAAAAAAAAAATTGCTAATGTAGCCTGCCAGTGGAGTGGCACAGAGCTGGAGAAGCTGTGTGCCAGGGGCTTTTTAGCCAGGAGGTGAGGCACAGCCCATCAAGAAGGGACAGATACAAAACATACAGCTAGATGGATGAGAGAAAGGAAAGAAAGGGAGACAGAGATAAGAAACTTGATTTGAAAAAAAAGGAGAGAGAAAGGCACACATGGCTAGTTGATTGGGAGAAAGGAATGGAGGGAATGTAGAGAGAGAGACAAGAAACTGAGAAAAAAAAGTAGAAAAATGCCTCAAGGGAGCCCACTGGAAGCTTGTGCCCAGTTGAGTGACACTGCACAGCCAGTCAAGAAGGAGTGGAGATGGCACATGGTACCAGGTGTTCAGGAGAAGGGTAAGGAAGGAAGGTAGAGGGAGACTAGAAAATAAAAGAGAGAGAGAGAAAAAGGATGCCCTGAAGGAGCCCACTGGTGCGGTGTCACGGACCAAGGAAGTAGTTCCGAAGCCACTAGACACTGCACAGCCTGTCTAGAAGGAGAAAAGATGGCAAAAGGTATCAGCTGTTCAGGAGAAAAAAGGGAAAGATGATAGAGAGAGACAAGAATTTCAGAAAAGGAAAAGAAAAAAAAATCCCCAAGGGAGTCCACTAGCTTGGTGGTACCTACCAGGGAAGTAACTCCCAAGCTTCTAGGCATTACACAGCCCAACTAGAAGAGGCAGAGATGGCACACAGTGTCAGGTGTTCAGGAGACAGGAAAAGAAGGAAAGTAAAGAGAGATGAGAAACTGAGAAATGAAGAAAAACAAAAAGAAAAAAAAAAAGTGCTCCCAGGGACTCCACCGTTGTGGTGGCGCAGATTAGGGAAGTGGTTCCCCAGTCTACCAGTGCTTCACAGCCTGCCAAGAAGAAGCACAGATAGCACAAGAAGCCAAGCGTTTGAGAGAAAGGAAGAGAAAGAGGTGAGAGAGAGAGAAGAAACCAAAAGAAGCTGAAAAAAGGAACAACAGGGACAAAAAAAATTGTACTGAAGGAGCTGGCCAGTGTGGGTGGGTTGAACTGAAGCAACACAGAGCTTCCCCGACCTGCTGACCACAGCCTACCAGGAAGCAGTGAAAGCTAAGCAGGGGGAAGAAGAGTGGAGGGTGGGAAAGCATGTATTCTTGGTTATCAGGAAGCTCCATGAAGCTGCCTTCCCATACTCCCTGTCCACTGATCTCAGTGGTTCAGGAGTCCAAGATGGTGAATCCCTGATGCATTAGCTGATAGGTGACCTCCATTCCATACTCTCTGTCAGTTTCTTATTGCATTAGGTGCTTGGTTGAGTTCTTTACCACTTCATTTGACACTTAGAGTTCCAGGATTGATGTTTGTCTCTGTTTTCCTTAGTTTTCTGAGTCCTTGCTGTGGAGAGACAGTGTGGTGCTTCTGTCTATAGTGCCATGTTGTGTCTGCCCTTAGTAGTTTTCATTCTATTATGGCCTCATCTCTATATAACTTGTGAAATTTCCATGGTGGTTTTCAGAAGATAATTTTCTGAGACACACTTTTATGTATCTTTTGAGAAAAAAGTCCCTTCCTGATTCTGCGGTATTTATTCCTAGGTCCCTAGGCTTTAATTTGTTATGGTTCTTATTTTAATTTTTTAAAATTAATATTTCATTTTTTATCTTGGTCTCACATTTGGACCAATCCTTTATTTTGAACTTTACTATGACTTTACTGCAAAGCAGCACATTGATAGTCACAAGCCTGAGTTTGTAAACAGTTTTCTCTTAGTGACCCTCCCTCCTCCAGCAATGGAAAGCTTCTTTTGCCCTTACAGTCCATTTGTGTTCTTGCTTTGTCTTGTTTTTGTTTTACTACTCTGAAACAACGTATTTAAAAGCAATCATCGAAACCATGAATTTTACTGTATTTGTTCCTCCCACTGAGCTTCTAAAACATAATCTTTGGTTCCTTTACCTCAGTAAGTTTAAGGATAAACTATTTCCTAAAAAAGAAACCATATCATCAGAGTAGCAAAAAAGGTTAGGCTTGGGGCAGGCAGAAGTGATTCAAATTCTGGCTCCTTATTGCCACAGCACAGTTTTCTTGACATTGCTCTATCTGGTTCTTTGTATCTTTTAATATGTATATAGACAGTGTGGGAAATATAAATATTTCTTCTCACTTTTACAAGTGGTCTGTTTTATGAGATGGTTACTGAATAGGATTTTTCTTAATCAGTATATTGTGAATATGGTATTTCTGCAAGGTTTTATTAATAATTCGTCATTTGGTTGTAATGCAATCAGTTGTTGGGAAGGTTATTTTTTAGTATCTTAAGAAAACTTCCCTTTGAAAATTTGAAGAGCCTACATTGGCGGGGGCAGGGGGAACTACTTAGATCTCCTGTAGTTCTGAAAACAGTTTATCACACTATTGTGGCTTGTGTGTTGTGACCAGTGTTTCAAATACCAGCATGGTCACCCATGGTGGACAGGCTTCAGTACAACTTCCAGACTAAGACAGCCTAGAAAGAGAGGTCTGGGAATCTGCTTCCAAAAATTAGGCAATGAAAGCATTATGAATAGCAACATACCATTGTTCAATATATCTCTGGAAGATGAGGGCCTCAGGTTGGAAGATTCTCAAAATACAACTAGGAAAGAGCTGTCTCCTCAAAGTAGAAAAACAAAACCAAACCCATTGCCACTGAGTCAATTCCAATGCATAGTGACCCTAAAGGACAGAGTAGAACTGCCCAATAGTGTTTCACAGGAGTAGCTGGTAGATTCGCAATGCCGATCTTTTTGTTAGCAGCCATAGCTCACTGTAGCTTTTAATCACTGTGCAACCAGGGCTCCCCTCAAAGTGGAGTTGCTCTAAATGATTAAAATGGAGTAAAACTTTTGGGATCTTCATTTGCTGACATGATATGACCCAAAACAAGAAATAACAGCAACAAACATCCATTAGTAATTGGAACATGTAACGTACAAGCTAAGAATAAAGCAAAATTAAAAGACGTAAATAATAAAATGGGATGCATGAAGATCACTACCCTAGGCATTACTGAGCTGAAATGGGTTGCTATTGGTCATTTTTAATCAACAACCACATTGTTTTCTATGCTGGGAACAAAAAATTGAAGAGGAATGGATGGCATTGCACTCATTGTAAAAAAGAACATTTTGAGATTTATTCTGAAGTACAGCAATGTCATTCATGGGTTAATATCTATACACCTACAAGGGAAACCAGTTAATACTACTATTATTTAAATATGTATACAAACCTTGAATACCAACGATGAAGAAATTGACGATTGTAATGACCTGCTGTAGTCTGAAATTGATTAAATGTGCAATCAAGTTGCGTTGATAATTACTGGCAATTGAAAAGTGAAAGTTGAAGACAGAGAAGAAGGACCAATAGTTGGAAAATGTGGCCTTGGTGATAAAAATAATGCCAGAGATTAGATAATAGAATTATGAAAGACCAACAACTTACACATAGAAAATGCTTTTCTTAACAACAATGACTACACTCACAGGTTTCACCTGACAAATTGCACAGGAGTCAAATTAATTACATCTGTTGAAAGACATGATGGAAAAAATTAATATCATCAGTCAAGGCAAGTTCAAGACCTGACTGCAGAAGAGACCATTAATTACTAGTGTGCAATTTTAAGTTGAAGAAAATCCATCAGAGCCAATGTACAACCAAATTCATTACTGTTGAATCAATTCTGACTCATAGTGACCCGCTGGGACAGAGTAGAACTACCCCATAGGGTTTTTAAGGCTGTAATCTTTACAGAAGCAGACTGCCACATCTTTCTCTTAGGGAGTAAATGGTGAGTTTGAACTGCCAACCTTCAGTTAGCAACCAAGAATTTTAACCACTGTGCCACCAGGGCTCCTTTGACAAAAAAACAAGGCTCCAAGAATAAACAGAATACCAACTGAGATGTTTTAACAAATGGGTGCAACACTGACATGCTTACTCATCTAGGTCAAGAAATTTGGCCAATCATATGGAAGAGATCTAGATTCATGCTCATTTCAAAAAAAGGTGATCAAACTGAATGTGGGGATTATCAAACATTATCATTACTATCACATCATAGCAAAATTTTACTGAAAGTAATTTAAAAAAAACTACTGAAGCAATACATTGACAAAGAACTGCCAGAAATTCAAGCTAGATTCAAAAAGGACATGGAACTAGGGGCATCATTGCTGAGGTCAGATGGATCTTGGCCAAAAGCAGAGAATACCAAAAATATGTTAACCTGTGTTTTACTGACAGTGTGGATCATAAAAAAAAAAAATTATAGATAACACTACAAAGAATGGGAATTCCTGAACACTTAATTGTGCTAATGTGGAACCTATACGTGGATAAAGAGGCAGTTGGTTGAATGTACCAAGGGGATGGTGCATGATTCAGAATTGGAAAATGTGTACACCAGGGTTGTATCCTTCCACCTTACTTATTCAATATGTAAGCTGAATGAATAATCTGAGAAGCTGGAGTATATGAAGATGAACATGGTGGCATCAGGGTTGGAGAAGGATCCATTAATACCTGCGATATGTAGATTACACAACCTTACTTGCCAAAAATGAAGATGACTTGAAGCACTTACTGATGATGGTAAAAGACTACAGCCTTCAGTATGGGCTACACCTGAACATGAAGAAAACAAAAACCCTTACAACTGGACAATTAAGCAATATTATAATAAATGAAGAAGAAATTGATGTTGCAAATGATTTTATTCTACTTGGATTAACAATCAACATCCATGGAAGCAACAGTTGTGAAATCAAATGATGTATTGCATTGAGCAAGTGTACTGTAAAAGACTTCATTAAAGTTTTAAAAAACAAAGATGTCACTTTGATGGCTAAAGTGCACCTGAACGAAGCCTCATATGCAGGAGAGAGCTGAAAAATGACATAAGAAGACAGAATAAATGATGCATTTGAATTGTGGTATTGTTGAAAATATTGAATGTATTGTAGACTGTCAGAAGAATGAACGAGTAAATCTTAGAAGATATATTACAAGAACACTTCTTAGAAACGAGAATGGTGACGCTTCCCCTGACTTACTTTGGATGCATCATCAGGAAAGAGCAATTGTTAGAAAAGGACATCATGATTGGTAAAGTTGAGAGTAAGGCAAAGGCGAGGGAACCCCTCAGTGAGATGGACTGACACAGTGGCCTAAAGAATGGAGCTAAATATAGTAATCATCATGAAGACAGCTCAGGGCCAGGTAACTCTTTGTTCAGATATACATATGGTTGCTAAAAGTCAGAGCCAACTAACAACAGCAAAATAAACTGATTTTGCCTTAGAACCCAATTGTCTAATACTGGAATTTGAATTTGTACCAAAAAACCAAAACCCACTGCCATCGAGTCAATTCCAACTCATAGCAACCCTAAAGGATGGAGTAGAACTGCTCCACAGGGTTTCGAAGGAGCGTCTGGTGGATTGCAACTGCTGACCTTTTATTTAGCAGCTGTAGTTCTTAACCACTATACCACCAGGGTTTCCTTTGAATTCATAGCCCTGCTTATATTTCAACTTTTATCTCTCACATGTCCCCTCTATTGTAATAACATTTGGATTTTTTAATGGCTTATATTTTAAAGCTCATAAATTTCTGACATTCAGGAATCAAACAGATTGACTCTGAAAATGTTATTCTTTATAACATAGAGGGACTAAATAAATTTTAGTGGGACATGTAGATGTCAGTCTGGGTGGTACAGTGGTTAAGAGCTTGGGTGCTAACCAAAAGGTCAGCAGTTTGAATCCACCAGCTGCTCCCTGGAAAACCTATGGGGTATTCTACTCTGTCCTACAGGGTTGCTGTGAGTGAGAACTGATGGAAACGGGTTTGGGTTTTTTGTTTTTTTGGTTTTGGTAAATGTCAGAGATGTTTGCTAATTTCACAGGCAGACAAGATGGTCAGAAATTCTTAAATCTTAAGGGTAAAATTATATGATGTTTCATATTTTACTTAGAATTTTTATTACATAGAGTACAAGGAAAAAATATTTGAAGTGTTCCAAATTAGTTGTTTAACTGCAAAACAAGGTTTGTTTGGCTGGTTGGCTTGATATTTTGCAGAATACAGGTGATAAAATGACTGGAAAGGGAGAGTAAAGATTTAGATGGTGGAATGAAAAAGCATTATTCTTCTTTACTAGGATGTTGTCAGCCTCATTTAAGTTCAATGTTGATTTGTACTAAACACATTTCGCAAAAATAATCTTCCTTCACTCTCTTTTGGCCATCCGCATGAAAGTTCTGACTCTGGAATTAAGCCTTAGCCATAGACTACAATGACAGGCTACGTTTCTGTGGGTGTATGTGTATTCAAAACAAAATGAACACAAAAAGAAGTAGCAAGGGTGTCCTCAGGATATGAGAGGATTGCCTAGGTACTGACTGCTGTTCTGTCATCTTCATTTTCACTGTTAACAGTTGGAGCCTCAGAGCTTATGCCAGCAAATTCTGTTTAACTAGCAGAGGCATCATAAAAATGAAAAATGAAAGAATGTGGAAAACTGTTTGCAATTCCACCTAAGCTAAAACCTAGGGAGACTCAGACTGTGCTTTAGTTTAAAACTTACTAACTTACTTAATAAATACAGATATGCATGATGCATGCATACGTATATGCATACCACATATATATCCGTATACATAATATGTATACACACATGCATGCAGCATACATATGAGAACCTATTTGTTCCTATAGGAGATTTGGATATAAATTGCAGTTTTGGCCTAGCATTACTTTCATTCTAAACGTAGTTATTCCTTGTTCCCAATCGATTATTCTCATTGATTTCAAAACAGTTTTTTTAAAGAAAAAAAAATTTTTTTTTTTTTAAAGTTCGTCTTTATTATGGATTTCAAAACAGGCTTTTAACGAAATTTCTATTGCTTATAAAATAGAATAAAGTTAACATGCGATTATTTATTTTGTGCTCTGGAGAGTCCAAGATGGCTTCACTTATATGCCCGGCACCTTAACAGAAAGGCTGGAAGGCTGGGCACAGCTGGGCCCTTCTTATTCTCCATGTAGTTCCAGGGCCTCTCATGGGGCCTCTCCAGCAGAGTCGATGGACTTCTCATGTGATGTCTGAGGGCTCCAAGAACAGCCAGGTATAAGCTGCCAGCTTTTATATAACTCAGCCTCAGAAGTCTCAGAATATCCTTTCTGCCACATAGTGTTTGTGAAGAAAGTCTCTAGGGCCAGCCCAGATTTTAGGCAAAGGGAATTAAACCTCTCAATGGGGGGAAGAGCCAATGAATTAGAGGCTATCATTAATCTACCACAGCTGTGCTTGATCCCTTATGCTTAACCCTTACTCAGGGCATCCTTGAAAGATGAACAGTTTTTTGTTTCTCACATATTAAAAAAAAAAAAAATTGTCATTGAATTGATTCGGACTCATAGCGACCCTATAGGACAGGGTAAAACTGCACCACATGGTTTCCCAGGATTTGAACTGCCAACCTTTTGGTTACTAACCAAGCTTTTAACTGCTTCGCCTCACATATATTTAAAAAAAAAAAATTTAAATATTCAATGATATATATATATATATTTTTTAAATCATGTCCTCCTGGTGGCACTTCTAGGAATCAAAGGTCTACATAAGATAAAACAACCTTTCCCATAAGGATGAAAACGTTATAAGACAAAGCAAAAAAAAAAAAGGGGGAGGTCTTAAATTATGAGGTAGAAGAAACTAGAGAAGAGGTGAAGAAAAATGTCATTGTCATGGAACAATCAAAAGAAACAACGAAAGGGGAAAGCGGAGAGGTAAATTAAGATATCATGATACTAAAGTCAGCAGTAGCAAAAAAATTAGATCCAAAACCTGCTCATCCGCTACTTGCAAGCTGTAGCAATTTTTTTTTTTTCTTTAAAGTATGATATCCTTTTTCCAAGTAGGGCCCATGATTGTAGAGCTCACTCACAGTTAAGCTGTATATTTCATCTGTTACTAGTGACTAATATGTATGATTTTGTACATTTTACTTACAGGCTTAGTGAATTTAATTTATGCTTTATGTTGCCGTAATAAAAGCAAACCTAGACTATGGCTGGAGAAGTCAACAGAGCTCAGTGCAGACTGTAGCTTCAAGGTTCAAAGTGATCAAGATAGCGTTCTTAACTATTTAAGGTTGGGCTTGTTGGTGGGAAATCAGGATCACCGAAGAGGTACATAAAGTCACTGCAAGATACCAGCCTCTAGGGGATGGAGCGTGAAAGAGTTTAATAAACTACATGCCTTTCTTCACCTGCTTGGCTATCAGAGCTATTAAAGTTGAAAGGGGAAATAAAATTCTGGTTCTTGTAAGCTCTAGCAGTCATCAGTGTCCTTGGTTAAACAGCCTATGTTTCCCTCCAAAAATGTTGCTTCATTGTTTAACAATACACAGATAGCTGGAGTGGAAAAAATATGACCCAGAAATTCCAACCTGTTAGACTGGAGTCACAGCCTGTGATCAAGGCTTTCTGAGATCAAGGGAGGACTGTTGACCAAATTTCACTATAATTGAACTGACCAGGACGTGCTGAGGAATCCATACTTCACTTGACAATTTAGATATTGATATAACTAGGGGCATTCAAAGGGTTTAAATTCCTTAATATTAACTTGAGTGAAATGTTTCTGCATAAAATCTAAACAGCTTCTATTTAGATGAGGGTGCCTACCATGTATCAAATATCATACTAGGTACAAGACACTGGGTTTATGTCACAGAGCTAAATTCTCATGGAGACTTTTTGTGCCCTGTTCAATGAAACTGACTTTCCTTCATGGGTCTATGTAGTTTGAACCTAAATTGGTCTTCAAGTATTTAATTAAATGGATTTCTTTAAATATTATTGAATGTCTCTCTTGAATTTTGATGGAGCTGGGAAAGTAGTGTTGAACAGCATAGACAAAAAAGATAAAGGATCATTGTATAGACAAGACAGATTACAAAATTAGAGATTTGCCATAGATATCTTTTGTAATAATTGTATGTGAAAACTTTCTTTGTGGCCTATAGAATTGCTTATTTTTCTTCTTTGGAAGGATTAAACAGCATAAAGCTAAAGGTCCAGGTCAAGAATTTACTTTTCTAGGGACATTTAATTGTAGTACTTTCTTAAATTTAACACTTAATTTTTGTAATGTTTCTACACATCTCTTAATTAACTTATACATAGAAGAATATTTTTAAAGACATATTATCTTTCTGATATCATAAACAAGAAAATAGCCAGAGAGAGGACAAGCTCTCTGCTTACTATCACAAAGCTAGGTTGTATTTAGATTAGGAATAAAGTTGGACATACTCTGATCAGCTGTAAATTCACTCTTAGATGGTAAGTTTGCCTTTGGGTTTTCACATAAGAGATTTGGTATACGTTCTGTCACTTATTTGGATAAATGGAAGTTTGTATAAGTCTGTATACAAGAACAGAAATAAAGAAAGTTGTTCTTCCCTTTAGCTTTCAAAATGCTTATCAAAGGAACCTAATCAGACTTGAGGCCCAGAAGCTCACACAGATTCACTTGAGAATATCTATCCATCTGGGTCAGGCCAGAAAAATAAAGCCCACTCCGATTAGTTCAATAGACAGAATACACAAACCTGCTAACTAAGGTGTTTTAAGAGCTGAAAAATCAAATGGGAAATGGTAAAGTTATCCAAGATTAGCAATACTCTTTTCTACCTCCCCTAGGGATGGAAGGACAAGAAGAATGGATGTTGTCAAAATTCAAAAGCTCAGGGCCCCTGGAAAGAGCTGAAATGATTAGAGCAGGGTCAGATTATCCAATAGGCAAGGTAAGCCTGGTGTTTACCTTGTTTACCAGATCTTCTGTGGTGAACAATTTCATTTTTTTTTTCTTTCTTTTTTTACCACATCAAATATTTTGCTTCTATGTATGGCTGGCATATGTCTCTCTTCTAATCCCACAGCACCTTCCAATAGAATCAAAGCTTCTTTTCAAGTTTACAATCCCTGCCAGGAGTGGATGACCCAGTAAGCAAGGTAAGCATGGGCTTACTTGTGCTTACTTACTAATCTGTAGTGAATAATTTCTTTACAGATGCTCTACTAAGCAAGGTAAGTGCTGTGCTTACCTTGCCTATTGAATAACCCACCCCTGACAAGGTGGAGGAGGGTCTTCCCAGTGGATCTGTGACCATGGAAAGAAGGGCTGTTTAGTAAGAGATAAAACCTCAGGGAAGATGTAGACCATGCCAGAGATCCAGCCTAAAACACTGAGAGTAAGTGCAACAAATTCCTGTCTTCCAGTCTCTTGTCAGTGCCTCTCATTTATAAAACCGAGTTGGAAAGTCATACACAACAGTACCAGGTAAATGAAATTTTCAGGGATACAGAGCATAATAGGGAAAGTATGGGAAATGAATCTTAGATCAAATAGGCACACAAAAGTGTAGATCTTTGGGTATAATCTACAAATCAAAAAGTATTGGTTTGAAGTAGCGGTTTGAGTCATCTATCAATTTTTCTTGATTTCATTGTTCATAGAAGAAGATGGTAGGTAATCACATGCTGATTTGGTCCATTAGCTGTAACGTAGAGTCTGAATCAATGGTTCGTCAGTGTCGATTGGTACTCCCTTGTTAAAAGAGAAAGAATTTATCACCTCTGTTTCATGTTCAGCCATCTTCCCAAAGAACTTTGAAAGTATTCAGTGAGAGAGAAAAAGGTGTGGAATTGATAGGTCTGGATGGTAGGATTATGATATGATGAGCTACAAAAAAAAACTTATGAGAATATCTGAAGCTCAAAATCTGGAAGCCGAATGCCAGAACTGGATCAAGATATAGAGGTGTTGGGGATTTGGGGAAGAAAGAGTCTAACTGGAGGAGAAGGCATGGCATTTAAATTGAAAGGCCATGTGATAGTTTTGTTTGTTAACTTGGCTAGGTTAATATTTCCAGCGATTTGGCCAAACTCTAGTCTGGTTGTTGTTCCGTAGTGTAATGTAAAGTGATGTAATATAATATAATGTAATCACTTTCAATGATGTGACCTGATTTGATCAATCAGTTGAAAGGGAAGTTTCCTTGGGGATCTGGTATGCCTCCAGAATATAAATGGATATTCTGGAAGAGCTAACTCTCTCTCTAGACCCTATACTCTTTTCATTGCCTGACCTATGGATTTTGGGACGTAAGCCTGCTGAAGCCTCTGGCCTGCTGCGTGATTTACGGTTTTGGGACTAGGCAGACCCTACAAATGCGTGAGCCATTTCCTTGAAGTAAATCAGTCAATCTATCTATGGATTTATGGTACACTACTAGAAATAGTTTTTAACTTAAGAAAATACCAAGAGATGTTCTGATCAGGTCTATAATGTATATAGATTTTATTGAGACGTGTTTTGGGGAAAAGGACATTGGCTGATGTGATCAATCAACTTTGAGTACCTAGGGATTCTTTTATGTATGCAGTATTTGAAAATAACCCAAAGAACAAATCTAAATTCATAGTTGAAGTCTGCATTTTATGTTTCATAATAAATTTTTTCATAAGCAAAAAATGAGCTAGATAAAGAGGATATGTAAGAAATCTGTGACTAAATGTTTTGGCTCTTAAGAGAGTTGCAGTGAGTGAGACTCAACTTTTAGTAATTGTGTTAAGTTCTATACAAAGTGCTTTGACTGGGGACATAAATGAGTTAGAGCAAATTCTAAACAAGTGACCAGAAGGACGAAGGTATGTAAGAGTACGGATGTTGAAGTAAATATGGTGTTTATATTTTGGAACAGATAAATGAGATGACACTTGAGAGAGTTCTTTAAATACTTAAGAAGCTGCCATGTGAGAAAGGAAAGAGAAAAGTTCTATGAGATCCCAGAGTTCAGAATAAGAATGGGAGACTGGAAGTTTCAAGAGCAACGTTTCCGCTCAATAAAATGAAGAACAGCTTATGAATAAAAGGTACAAAAATAAGAATAAGCCTATGGTGAATTGCTTATGAAGAGTATATTTTGGGGGGAAGAGGGGGTAACTGAAGCAACAGATAGAGAGTTAACACTAGATAACTTGCGTAATTTTCCATCTCTCTTTCTGTGATTTTAGATTCAGACCATATTTATTCATGACCAATTAAAAAGATGGAATAGAAAATTTAGTCCAAACTGTTAAGCTTCAGGTACGTCACATACTTTGCATAAGCAATTGTTAAACTGTAGATTAGTAGGTGTGATGGTTAAGATTGTGTGTCAGCTTGGCTGGACCATGATTCTCAGTGTTTACATGCGATCATTCCCATGATGGGATATGCCGTGACTAGCCAGTCAGATGAAAGGGAGTTTCCTTGGGCATGTGGCCTGCATTAGAATATAACTGGAGGTTCTAGCTTTTGCCTGCTCTGGATCCTGCAGCTGGCTCTTGTTCATCTGACCTCTGGCTCTTGGAACTTGAGCTAGCAGCTTACCTGCTGATCTTGGGTTTCAGCAATCTTCACAGCCTGTGAGCAAGACCCCTGCTCTCCCATCTGCCAATTTTGGGTTCATCAGCCCCTGCAGCAACATGAATCAGGAGAAGCTTCTATCCTGATGGGCAGATTTGGGACATTCCAGCTTCTACAATCACATGAGCCATTTCCTTGATATAAATCTCTATATATATTTATATGCTTTACTGGTTTTGCTTCTCCAGGCAACCCAGCCTAAGACAGTAGGCATAAACCAATTTAGGGTATCATAACAGGGCAACTATTGTTTTGTAAAACTTTTGTTTCAGTGTGTATGTGTATTGGACCATAGTTTAAAACTTTTAAAAAACACTGTCTTAATCTAAATATGTATGTGTATATATATATATATATATGTGTGTGTGTGGGTGTGTATGTATTAAAATTTTGATTGAATTATCTAATCAAATAATAGGAATGTTCTTGCAAACAAGTGGATAATTGCCAATTTTTTTGTCAATAAAATAATTTTAAGTCCTTTATTTCATTTACTGATACCATCATTCCATATTAGTAGTCCTTTACTATGGTGTTCCTCCCTTGAAACTAGCTGTATTTTCTTGGTTTGAGATTAGGTTTCTTTGAAACAGATGAGTATATTTGATGTGTCAAGCATATAGAGTAATCCTTCTGAGTCCATGTTCATTTGTTTTTGAGTTTTAATTCAGAACTAAATGAAGAAGAGTTGGTAGAAAAATGAGTTTTGGAACCAGGCATACATGGGTTCAAATATTGGAATTTACATTTTAATTAATAATTGGAATGTTATTTTACTTTTCTGATTCTCACCTTCTTGTGTATAAAATTAAGATAATGTTCTGTTTTCCACAGGGTTTGATGATACACTGGTAGCTTGAACTTGACCACATTAGGAATTTATACCCCTGAAATTGACATGTTATAAATTAGGTTCTTCCCCCCCCAACCCCCTCAAGAAGCAATTGTTAAATAATTGCCATCATACCACTGGACTTTATTAATCAACTTGAAACGTATCAGTGGCTTATATTTTTTAAGCAGGTTTCAGATCATGAATTCCTGGCCATCTAAATTTCAATATTATGTTACCCAACCCATTCTCAGTTAAGTCAGGGGATAACTGTCTCTTCAGATGGAAGTACTGAAAATTATTTTCTGGGACAGATGAAGGCCACGGTATATACATGGGTCCATGCAATTGCTGAGAACCACTGAAGGAAATTCCATACTTCTTTTACATAAGACAAGGAATAACCAAACTAATGAAGACGCTGTGAGTATTGTTGAGACAATTAATATAAAACATCTTTTGTCATATGTACTTTCCACAAACTTAATTCCTTTTATTTATTTTTTCCCTTCTGTCTGAACAATCTTGTTTTTCTTTAAGTTGAATAATTTACTCTTGTGCAGATTCATCTGAGATTCAAGTCAACATGTAGTGGGAAAGAAATTTCCATAAGATTACTACTGGATCTTTGTTGATCTGTGAATGTGCCTTTCCTTTTACTCCTCCCTTCTTCACTGAAAACTTTAACTACAAACAGTAACTTTGTCCTAATGCTGAAATTCATTGAAAAGACAAATGCATAATGAAGTAAAACAATCACGAATTGACAATGGAGGTCTCTACTGAGAGCTTCATAACCAAGTACAGAACACTTTGATCTTTATCCAAGCTAGAGTTCTACTGTTGCACCAAAAGGGAGTTCATGCGTGGGGATTTTATGTCTACTGAGATTGGACATAAAAAATGTGCATTACTGAGATGCAGTGAAATGTTAGCTGTTTTAGGTTTTTTTCGAACTACAAAGTAAAAGAAAATGAATCACTGTTTTAACTGCGGAAGTAAAACCTATGGCAAACTGCTGTTCCCCATTAATGCAATTTATTTTGTTATCCTTTTCTGTGGGGAAGAATGCATATATAATCCTGAGGTGAAAAGGATTTGAGAATCCTTCTTCAGCTCTGTATTCTGATAGATGGGCATTTTCTCATCAGCGTGCACAGTCTGTTCTCTTCTTGGGGGCGTCATCAAGATTTTTCTGCTATGAAGTTAGGCAGTTAACAACTTCATAAATGTACCAGATGTAAAGGTCTTCCACATTAATTTAAAAACTCCATGGAAATGGAGAACACATATAATCAATGACGAATAAACCATCCACTTATGGGAGAAACTAATCAATTCACACTGAAGTTTTTTTGTCTCTATCCTAAAGGGCACCAGTGCCGTTAAGCTTCTTTCGGTGGGACTCATTTTAAGCTTTTATCATTTTCCTTGAAACATTTCCAAATCTCCCCAATTTTTTGTTTTTAAACCAGGAGACTACAATTTACATTTTGTCTTTATTTAGGTTAATAATGTATCCTACTTCTTCTTCTTCTTAAGTAAAGATGAATACATACTTCTGATCTTCAGGTTAAATATTTAGCTTTTAATGTTTTAATTGAATATCTGACTCTATTTATTGGAAAAAAAAAAATCAGGCCAAACCATTTTTTTTTTATACCTGGATACACAGAAATATAGTATCACATTGCTTTGCTTCTGGGCTTTCTATCTTATGTCGGTGAGTTTTTAGAAGCATTATTAGGCTTTTTTTTTTTTAGTCCAGGGCTCCCTCTTAAGCAACCAGATATTTACTGCAAATAGTGTGCTATTTGTGGGGATGTTAAGTTTACATAACTCCTGCCTGTTAACTCAGAAACATGCTGTATGAGGTAATATTTCACTATCTTTGAAGACAGATGAACTGAAATTTTATGTAATTTTTTTTTTTTTTTAATGTTTCAACATGGTAATGTGGAAAACAAATTATCCATAACCAACTTTTGAAAACCAAAGTTTTTGTTTTAGGAGAATTGGGTACAAACTTGTCCTATTTCGTGCATAAGCAACACAGTAGAGATTGCTTCTGCAGACAATATATAGTCAGTGCTTTATAGCCTCTGTCTCTACAAACGCCAAATTATTTTGGGACCATTCTACTGTGGGATATATCCTTAAAAGTGAATTTAAAATTTCAGATCTTAAGTGCACTGCAAAACCGATTTACCACCTAATCCTGTCTCTGTGTGTTATAGCAATAAAATATTATTCCGAAGGTGGCAGAAACTCTGACACTGGCTTTAGAAGAGAGAGCTGTCAGTAAAATAGATATTTATGCTTATCAAGAATTAATGTAGTTTGAAGGACTCTGGAGGGAATTACAGGTGGATTAGAAGTCTTTTCTTATCTAGTATGAGGTTGAAAACCTTCAGGAACAAATTCTCCAACTTTTTTTTTTTAGCTTCAATTTCACATTTACATGCACTTCAATTCTTTTCTATTTTCTCTTATGATAATTGATGTTTTGTACGGCTTATTCCATTTTTTAGAAAGGTTAATTAAATGCTGAATGTTGGCAAGGATCTCAAGTTCAGACTAAGATAAAGTTTCACAATCCCATGGCATTTGAAGCTTTTTTTTTGAAATAGGAAGGGAAGTGAGAGTGTCCTTCTAATGTTGGCATAAACATTTAATAAAGCATGGACTTAACACATAAAGGATAAAGCAGAATATCATAAACTATTAAGGTATAGGAACCATTTATCACCTCAAAGGCTATTTGTTGTTGTTTTTGCTGTTTGCAATTTTCTTTATTAAGTTAGTATGTAGATAACTTTATCTATTTTAACTTTAGGTACTTGATCACCATAGTGTAAAGCGAAGCTATATTCTCTGAGGAAAGTCTTCTCTTAGTCACTCTGTGACTCGATTGCTTTGGGGACTTCCTCTAAGGGAATGAGTACCCACATGCTAGGGAAAGTGGTTTTTTTTTTTTTTTTTTACTGCTAACAGCCCTGGTTTCTAACCTTTGCTGATGGAGCCAGTTAATAAATGTTAAGGAGTTAAGAAGTGCTTTGGCATTGTTTTGGGGCGGCTTTGAGTTGATTCCAACTCATAGAGAACTCATGACTCAGAGTAGGACTGCTGCTTAGAGTTTTCTTGACTAATCTTCACAAAAGTAGATCACCACATCTTTCTCCCACGGAGCTCCTAGTTGGGTTTGCATCACCAACTTTTCTGTTAGCAGCCTAGCTTTTTTTGCCACCGGGGCTCCTTGAAGAAGAGCTAGTGAGCCTAAATCCTGAGACAAAAGGCATGACTTTGTCTGCTCTGTTGCTATTTTTAGTTGCTGTTGAGTGGATTACAACTCATGGGGATACCATGTACACAGACTAAAAGTAGTCCGTCAGGGTTTCAAAGCCTTGACCTTTCAGAAGCAGATCACCAGGCGTGTCATCAGAGGCTCCTGTAAGTTGGTTCGAACTGCTGACTTTTCATCTAGTAGTCAAGCACTTAACCATTTGTACTACCCTTTGTCTACTCCATGTTCACTCAAATCTGGCCATTTCTCTGATTCTTACCCATTTTCCTCTCTTGTGCCAAAATTTGATCTGAGCTCAGATGACATCACCATATGTGGTCTTTTAATTCCCTGAGCTTTTACTCTTTATCTTTATTTCTTCATTTTCTCAGCATCTCCTTATTTGATACATCTGTAATCTTTTGTCAAATTACTTTTTCTTCTTATTAATACATAATGCCTTCGTTGGAGTAAAAATATATGCACCCAGGTTTATAAAGAAAAAAAAATAGTAGCTCCAAAATCCAGGCTCTGCAATCTCAGTCCCCTTCTGTAGAAACATCTACAAATGTATTTACTATTGCTGCTGGTAACGCTGTTGAATTTTACCCAAGTTCTGTGATCTTAGAAAATAGAAATCACTCTATCCTTTTGTGTTCTAGAAAATGGCTAACCAAGACAGCCATAATGCTCCCCTTGACTTGACTAAATTTTAGGCAAACTTCTTCGTGACTCCAGGCTCTTGACCTCCCTCTGTCTCTGGCCATTCAGGAATCTAAATGGAACACCATTCACCTGGCCTTATTAGTAAACTTGGGCGATTACACCGTGGGATTGACACACTTTTGCTTAACCTCCCCCTTAAGTCCTTCAGTAGTCCTTCCGCTAACTCACTTCAGTCTTGGAAAACCATCCTGCCCTCTGCTTCATTGGAGTAGAAATCACACTTAATTCTGATCTTTCTCCCCTATTTCAATAGTCCTTTTACCCCCACTCCCTTTGCAATGATCCTTTTTTAATGAAGTCATCGTTGCCTGGTTTAACATTGTCTAGTGCAACTTTTTGACACTGTTGATTAACCCTATATCTTTAACTAATGGTTTATAATATTTGTGAATGGCCACCTTCAGTCATTATTATCTATTCTCTATTGAATGTTGAGGATTTGTGTAATTGCTCTCTCAAATACCCTCTTTTATGCCCTGGAGACTCTCTCCCAAGGACCTCTGTTTGTGATAGTAGGACGCAGGTTCTTTTTTTTTTTTTTTTTTGAGTTGGATCCACTGTTTACTGGTATTCATTACTTTTCCTTTATTTTCACATTGTTTGCATGAGTGAATCTGAAAAGCATCGTGCTAAGTGAAAGGACTCAAGCACAAAAGATTACACTTTCATGATTCCATTTATATGACATTTCAGAAAAGACACAACTATGTAAGGGCCAGAAAACAGGTGCTTGCCAGTGGCTGGGAGGAAGGGGTGAAGAGGTGAGACATAAGAGCAGTGAGATGATTCTGTATAGTGCCTAAATGGTGGATACGTGACATTATCCACTTGTCAAAACACAGAAAACTGTCTTACACAAAGAATGAATCTTAAGTAAATTATAAACGTATAAATATAATAACAATGTACAAATATTTTATCAATTGTAACAAATGTGTCATGTGAATGAAAAATATTAATAATACACAAAACTTAAGGAAGGAGAGGAAATGTATGGTAACTATAGTTTGTGCACAAATTTTCTGTACAATCTAAAATGGTTCTAAAAACATGCATTCCATTATTAAAAAAAAAAAATAAGAATCAAAAACAGAAGAGGAGGGGTAGACAATTAACTGCAAAAAGCCAAGGGGAAAATATTGTGGGTGATAACAAATGTTCTGTTTTGATTTTTGTGGCAGTTAAACAAATGTATACATCTTAAAGCTTAATTGAATAAAGCCACAAGTGTCAAGTTGATTCCAACTCATAGCAACTCTATAGGACAGAACAGACCCGTCCCACAGGGTTTGGAAGGCTGCAAATCTTTATGGAGACAGATGGCCACATCGCTTTCCCATGGAGTTCGTGGAGAAACTGGTGGGTTCAAGCTGCCAACATTTCAGTTAGCAGCTGAGCACTTAAACCACTGCACCACCAGGACTTCTTTTGGATAAAACTCATCCCATTGCCGTCGAGTCAATTCCAACTCATAGCGACCCTATAGGCCACAGTAGAACTGCTCCATAGGGTTTCCAAGGAGCAGCTGGTGGATTCAAACTGTAGGCCTTTTGGTTAGCATCTGAGCTCTTAACCACTGTGCCATCAGGGCTTCCCTATTTGGATAAAAAATAGTATCCTACAAGAGCCTTCACACAAACAGACATATGCACACCCATGTTTATTGCAGCTCTGTTTACAATAGCAAAAAGCTGGAAGCAACCAAGATGTCCGTCAATGGATGAATGGGTAAATAAATTGTGGTGTATTCACACAATGGAATACTACGCATCGATACAGAACAGTGACGAATCTCTGAAACGTTTCATAACATGGAGGAATCTGGAAGACATTATGCTGAGTGAAATGAGTCAGAGGCAAAAGGACAAATATTGTATAAGACCACTATTATAAGATCTTGAGAAATAGAAAAAACGGAGAAGAACACATACTTTTGTGGTTACAAAGGGGGGAGGGAGGGAGGGAGGGAGAGGGTTTTTTATTGATCAATCAGTAGATATGAACTGCTTTGGGTGAAGGGAAAGACAACACACAATACAAGGAAGGTCAGCCTAATTGGACTGGACTAAAAGCGAAGAGGTTTCCGGGATAAAATGAAAGCTTCAAAGGTCAGCTGAGCAGGGGCTGGGGTCTGGGGAACATGGTTTGAGGAGACTTCTAAGTCAACGGGCAAAATAATTCTATTATGAAAACATTCTGCATCCCACTTTGAATTGTGGCGTCTGGGGTCCTAAATGCCAACAAGCGGCCATCTAAGATACATCAATTGGTCTCAACCCACCTGGAGCAAAGGCAAAGGAAGAACACCAAGGCCACACGACAACTAAGAACCCAAGAGACAGAAAGGGCCACATGAACCAGAGACCTACATTATCCTGAGACCAGAAGAACTAGTTGGTGCCCGGCCACAATCGATGTCTGCCCTGCTAGGGAGAACAACAGACAACTCCTGAGGGAGCAGGACACCAATGAGATACAGACCCCAAATTCCCATAAAAAGTCCATACCTAATGATATGAATGTGACTAGAGGAATCCCAGAGACAATGCTCCCCAAAACTTCTGATGGTACAGGACAGGAACCATCCCCGAAGACAACTCATCAGACATGAAAGGGACTGGGCAGCGGGGGGGAGAGAGATGCTGATGAAGAGTGAGCTAATTAAATCAGGTGGACGCTGGAGAGTGTGTTGGCAACTCTTGACTGGAGGGGGGATGGGAAGATAGAGAGAGTGGGAAGATGGCAAAATTGGCACAAAACGAGAGACTGAAAGGGCTGACTCAATAGGGGGAGAGCAAGTGGGAGAAGGGAGTAAGATGTATGTAAACCTACATGTGACAGACTGATTGGAATGGTAAATGTTCACTTGAAGCTTAATAAAAATTAATTAAAAAAAAAAGTATCCTTTAAAAAAGATGATTTTTATCCTATGTAAATTACACCTCAATTAATACTGATCTTTTTTTTTAATTCTATATGTTCTATTATGTCAGTTCAGGTGTTACAACAGATTCCCAAGTCATTAAGTCATCAATGTCTTAAATATATATATATATATATATATTTTTTTTTTTTTTTTTCCCCTGTGGTAAAATCTGTGTTGGTATAATGTTTCTATTCCATAAAATCAGTAAAGGCAGCCCTGTCTGCTACCCTCAATATTTTATGCTTGATTAAAGCTGCTCTAGCTCCTGCGATCATGCCATATTATGCCTCAGTTCAGCCAGAAGGGAAAAGGAAAGAACAAGAAAAGGAAAAGAAAAGATAATTATTTTGAGATGCCATTCAAAACTGCACTTGACAGTCCACCTAAATCCCACTGCTGAGAGTGTGAAAATAAACAAAGATAACCTAAATGAGAATAAGCAGAAGCTATTTATTTAGAGTTTATGAAGTCAGCCACCAACCCTTGCATTTCAGGAGCAGGCAGATGATGGGAAAGATTTATAGTTAAAAAAAAAGGAAGCGAGAAGACTTCAGATACGCTTTGACTGGAAGTTGCTGGAATGGGAAGCTGGAGGCGGGATAACCAGAAGAGAGCATCTTATGTGATTTATTTGGGAATATCTTTGTCTTTCTCTGGAGCCTTGGTGGCTCAGCGGTAAAGAGCTCAGCTGCTAACCTAAAGCTTACTGTTCAAATCCACCAGCCAGACTTGGAAACCCTATGGGGCAGTGTTACTCTGTTCTATAGGGTCGCTATGATTTGGAATCCACTGGACGGAAATGGTTTCGCTTTGGTTTGGTATTTTGCTCGTAGGTCTTGAGTTAGAAACGGGGACCAAAAAAAGTATGAAAGCTGGCAAACACTCAAGTCTTCACTGTCATGGCCTGATTGTTGCAGAGATTATAGTTTGGCTATCAAACATGGTCATGGTAGAGGTTGTGGGTCAGAGTTCCATCATCACTACTGTCTGTATATTCAGTCCTTCAAAGGATTGGTTACATGGCACGACTTTGTTAAAGAAGAAGCTGGAAAATGTAGTTTGGTTTTCTAGGTGGATGTTTACTAGCTAAATTTCTATTTACATAAATAATAAGGAAAACTCTCTGCCAGCACTAACTCTCTGCCAGCACTCAAACAGCTAAATATTTGTAGAAATATGTATTCCCATAAATAGAATATACTTAACTTGACCCTTAACTTAAAGGAGGTGTCAGGGCTGGAGGAAGACTCATTAATAACCTTTGATAGGCAAAAGACACAACTGTGCTTGCTGAGAGTGAAGAGGTCTCGAATCCCATATGGTATGGATTACACCTCAACATAAAGAAAACAAAAATCCTCACAACTGGACCAATAAGCAACATCATGATAAACAGAGAAGATATTGAAGTTGTCAAGGATTTCATTTTCCTTGGATCCACAGTCGACACCCATGGAACCAGCAGTCAAGAATTCAAATGACGCATTGCACTGGGCAAATATGCTGCATGAGATCTCTTTAAAGCGTTAAAAAGCAAAGATGTCACTTTAAGGACTAAGGACCTGACCCAAGCCGTGGTGTTTTCAATCACCTAATTTGTGTGTGAAAACTATCTAAAGAAGATAATACCAATGTTCCGTCCAATTATTGCTTTCATTCAAAAGGCTTGGATCTCTGAGTAGTATGTATTTCTCTCTCAGGTCCATGTCACCAAAAAAAAAAAAAGACAAATATGTGATCCTCTCTTGATCCAGAAGTCTTTAATTAAGGTACATATCCATTATACAGCCAGGAAGTAGGAACAAAATAATTAGAATTCAAACTCCTATTAAGAGAATGATCATCTTTCTGGGCCTTAGGTCCTCGAAGATTTTCTTCTGTGGTTCCTAACTTAACCGTGTGTGAAGTTTGTTATTTGTGCATTATCTTCTTTGGCCAACTGGCCACAACTAAAGTAAACATTGAAGCATATGATCTTCTTGAGGGCCATACAATTTTTCCGACACATCTTTTACAAGTCAGTTTTGGGGGCCCCACTGGCATTGCCTTATCCACTGCCATCAAGTGGATTCTGACTCGTAGAGATCCTATAGGACAGAGTAGAACCGCCCCATAGTGTTTTCAAGGAGTGGCTGGTGGATTCAAACTGCCAGACTTTTTGGTTAGCAGCCGAGCTCTTGAAATTCCAGACTTTCTTAAGCAAGAATAGTGGTATTTTTGGCAATATAATTTCTTCAAAACTTTAGTAGGTTCCTGTCTATTCACTTCTTGTCAATTCTGGGGCAATGATATTTAGAAAATAGTCTCTAAGCCCAAAAATCTCTGGTGTTTTATTTCCTAGGCCTGTGCTTAGCCCATCATTGTCTCTGTCGTCTTAATCACACAAAGCTTGCAGCCATCTGAAACAATAGGTTTCTGTAGAAAAGAAAAGACCTTTATTTCATCTATGCTGCTTGGCCCGCTTTCTTTATCTGGAAGAAAACAATTACTGGGGGTTGCTTCAGAAAGCCTGAAGGGTGCAATCTGATTTCTTGAGAGCCACTTCTTATATCAGCTTTAGTTTGGGGTTGGGTTTTTTCCCATCTTTTTTCGACCTCAGCCATCTAGAAATACAACCCACAGGCAAAGAAGGCATCCTTAACATGGGTTAAGGGCTTTCGTGATGGCTAGATTTATGCCAAATTCATCTCTATTTTACAGAATTTTACTAAAAGCAGAAAGAAGCAGCCACAGATACCAACATTCTGAGTTTGTTTTTTCCTAGTTATCTTGCCTAGAATTGTAGGCCCTATTGGCACACAACTTGTCTTATGAGAAATCACAGGCTCTTCTGGAAGCACCAGCTCTCCAGACTGTGCCCTTGTGTCCTCGATGCCCACTCTTTCATTGCTAAGTCATACCATGTATTTTAGGTATTGTTATGTCAGAATCCCATTTTTTGGTACTAATTTCTAAATTGGTTAAAATATCATTTCATTTGGTACAACAGACACTCAAAATTAGCAATGATATAAACAAGATAGATATTGACCTTTTTCATATAAAAGCCCAACCGCTTAGGACAGATTTCCTCTGTGAGTTCAGCATTGTCCTATACTCCCTCTTGTTGGTTGCTTTTCTATTCTCAACATGTGGCTTCCATTTCATGATATGCAAAGACTGCTCCAGTCTTCTACCATTCCCACCAGTTGGAAAGAGAAGGCAAGAGATGGGCCTGACCCACATAATGGATAAGTTTGTGTGTCAACCTGGCTGGACCATGATTCTCAGTTGTTTGTTAGTCATATGATGGTGTGATCACTTCTATGATGAGATTTGGTGTTATGTGATCACCTCCATGATAGGATCTGCTGTGAGTAGCCAATCAGCTGAAAGGTAGTTTCCTTGGGTATGTGGCCCGCAATGAATATAAGTGAATATTCTGTCAAAGGTTGTGGGCTTTTGCTCATTCTGTATCCTGCAGCTGGCTCCTGTTATCTGACCTCCGGTTCTTGGTACTTGAGCTAACGGCTTACCTGTTGTCTTGCCTGCTGATCCTTACGATTCGTTAATCTTCATAGCTTGTAAGCTAGAGCCCTGCTCTCTGACCTGCCAATTTTGGGTTTGTCAGCCCCTGTGGCTACATGCATCAGGAGAAGCCTCTATCCTGGCCCACAGAATTGGGATGTTCCAGCCACTATAACCATTTCCTTGATATAAATCTCTCTCTATATATGTTTATACGCTTTGCTGGTTTTGCTTCTCTAGAGAACCCAGTCTAGGACATTTGGTAATAAGAGTGGTTCTAGAGAAACAAAATTGTAAGGATGAGTTTTATAAATTAGTTCTCAAGCCAGGTTACTCTTAAAGATGTTGACTCTGCCTTCAGTAGTAAAGAGGGCACTGGTAATCCATAGTGTGAGGTAGCAATAGGAATACACAAGTGTCACCACCAATAAATCATTTTAAGGGCATAACCAGAAGAAACTGCAGGTACTACTTCTGCTCACATTGTATGGACTGGACCTTTCTTGCATGTCTACACTAGGCTTAAATGATCAAGTTTTCAACTATTAGCCAAAAGGTTGGTGGTTCGAACATACCCAGAGTTGCCTTGGAAGACAGCCCTGGCTATCTGCTTCTGAAAGCCCTATGAAGCAGTAGCACTCCACACACACAGGATCTCCATGAGTTGAAATCATCTTGACAGCAACTAATAAGAACAATAACAACAGGCTGGAAGGGCATCTAGGCGATATAAGCTATATTCTGGTTTGCCAGATTAAAGAGATACTGGAAGATTTAATAATCTTTGTCTCAATATCATAGTATGAATGTACCATTCTTATTTGATTATTTTGTTATTGATAATTATTAAAATTGCTTCCTCATTCTTTATGTGTTTGTTTGCTCTGCTGTTACCCACATGGCTAATATAAATCACTTTTTCTATAACAAGTATTTCAATATAATGAGTTTCCGAAGTTGAAGTTTCTGGGTCAAGAAATTGCATATTTTTAATTTTGATATTTGGAAATAGTGAGAAATTGTCCTCACAAAAGACTCTATGGCTACATTAATTTTATGCTCCAATCAAGTTTATGTAAGAATATCATTTCATTTCACACATTCTTTGATTATATGTATATGTATATATATATTTATACATACACACACATATATATATAATTTCTATGATTTTAATATTAATATATGTGGTATTTTTGACAATATGTAGAGGGAAAAAGACACGTCATGTTTTACATTTCACATTTTCCTTATTCATAGAAAGAATGTATATAATTTCATATGCACATATGTAAGTTTTGGGCATTTGTGATTTTTCTGTGAATTTTGTCCATATTCATTGCTCATTTTTTATTTTATTTTTTGATTATAGACAGTCTTCATATATTATGACAACAATCTAGTGTTACATGTCTTTTAAATATTGACTCCTCACTGATGTTTGTTTTATTTTTAAGTTGACTATATGGTTACATATTAAGTCAAATGTTTACAATTTTTACTTAAACTATAATTCTTTTTTAAATGTTATTTAATGTTGTGGTTTTATTTTACTTTAATAATTAATAATCTTTACATTTATTTTGGAACTTTTTCTGTTGAATCAAGAGACTTAAGTCGAAAACTTTTCTCATGAGTACATTCAGCTATGTTCCATATTTTTTGATATGCAGTGTTTCTTTTTCTATTAATATATGATTACCTCTAATTTTAGCTTTAATTTCTCTTTTGACCCAGAGAGTTACTTCTACAGTTTTTTTAATTTCTAACTTGCTAATATTTTTAGTAATTCCTTTATTATTTTTCCTACTTTCAATTGATGGTTACAGATTATGTCAAAAAACTTTTTTACTAGCAATATATGTACTGCAGATTAGGACCTCTTAGAAGCAGATCAGGCAATGGAGTTAGGAATGCAAAAGTGTGAGAGGAAAGAGAGGGAGCTGAAGAGCAAAGGCTGATGTTTATGAAAGTTCCAGGTTGGGAAGAAATTTTTAGATCCTTTCATAGCATCTTCCTAAGTCATTGCTGGTTTTGGGGCAACCTGAAAAGATTGTGACTTCTGCTTGAAGCTGAGGTTAACATTGAAGGAGCGCTCCATTCAACTGAAGGCTCTTAGATTACACACAATTCATGTACAGGGGTCCATATCCTTTCTTGAAGGGGAATCTGAGCAGCACATCTCTCTCTGCCACTTATGAGAGTATCTTCTTCCTTCATCTAGTAGTGTTTTTACTTTTTTTTTTCTTTTTATGAGACTTTTGCCAGTTGGACGGATACACGGTGTTATTTAATTTTCATTTCCCCTATCTGTCAGTAAGTTTATAAATCTTATTTGTATAGCTAGGCTTATGGATTTTCTCTTCTGTAAATTGCCTGTTGTAATGCTTCATCATTTAACTCATTGCTTTCATTTTGACTTTTTTTTTTTTTCAGTTTGAAGCTGTTAGAGATAAGAAGCATTAAGCTATTTTTGTCATATGGCTTGGAAATGTTTTTGCAAATTTCTGTTTGCATTGTTTATAATAATTTGTCATACAGAAAAAAATTAAAAACTCACTAAACGTAGTTTATCTTTTCTTTGATAATTTCTGGGTTTTCTACCTGTTTCAAAGATCACCCAAACACTTAGATGACAAAAGTAGGCTTATAGATTTTTCATCTCAAATATTTATTACATATAAGTCTAAATCTACTGGGAGTAATTTATATATATGGTGTGAAATAAAGGTCTCATTACTTCTAGATGGGCAGCCAGATGGGATATTGATGTTTTCAGGTAAATCAATGATCCCTTAGTGATCTGAAAAACCACTCTTGTTATATTAATTCTCACATATATCAATATAGGGTTGCATCTAAAAGCATAGGCTCTGTGCCTCAATATTTTCATCTGTAAATAAAGAATAAGTCTACATATCCAATACGGCTGCTGTAAGATTTAATAGGTACATGCATTTGCAGGTATACATTAAGGCTGACAACAAAGATACAGCCATGGACTTGGAAATGTCCAAATTAAGTAGATGATAAACTAGCAAAGCATAATTTTTCAGTTATTGACCTCATATGAAGTAAAATAATTATCATAAGATTCTTTGAAAAGACAGCTAAAGATGTGTCAGTAAAAAAAAAATCACTAAGAAATAATTTTTTTGTAGCTAAGTTGGAAACCCTGGTGGCTTAGTGGTTAAGTGCTACGGCTGCTAACCAAAGGGTCAGCAGTTCAAATCCACCAGGCGCTCCTCGGAAACTCTATGGGGCAGTTCTACTCTATCCTATAGGGTCGTTATGAGTCAGAATCGACTCCATGGCACTAGGTTTGGTTTGGTTTTTTAGGAACTTGTATTAAACTCTAAAATATACAAATTGAGTCAAAACCTGTTGCCACAGAGTTGATTTCAACTCATGGCAACCCCATGTATGCCAGAGTAGAACTGTGCTCCACAGGTTTTTCATGGCTGTGACCTTTCAGAAGCTGATTAACAGGTCTTTCTTCCAAAACACCTCTAGGTGAGTTCAAACTTCCAATGTTTCTGATAATAACTGAATGCTTAAGCATTTGTGCCACCCAGGGACAGAATACAGATTAAAAACCCATTGCTGTCAAGTCGATTCTGACTCACAGTGACCTTATAAGACAGAGTAGAACTGCTCCATAGGATTTCCTAGGAGCAGCTGGTGAATTTGAACTGCCGATCTTTCGGTTACCAGCCAAGCTCTTCACCACTGAACCACCAAGGCTTCAAATACAGATTATACCAGCATTATTTAAATCATTTCAGTCTATGGAAAATGATGGCAACTTTGAAATTATATTCATAAAGGCAGAATGCCAATACCAGAATATTTTAATACCCAAACATAATGAAGATATAACCTAAAAACTATACAATAGATCTGGGTTTGGCAAACTACCACCTGTAGCCCAATTGCCTGTTTTTATAAATAAATAGTTAAGGGAAGAGTGATGCATTCATTCATTTTTGTATTGGCTTTGGTTGTCTTAAACTACATCAGCAGAGTTGAGTAGAATGCTATTACATAATAAAAAAAGAGGGTACATACAGCCTGTCAAGCTCAAAGTATTTCAACAAGGTCCTTTAAAAAAAGGTTACTAATGCCTATTATAGGCCAATCTGACATAGGTGTAAATTTTCAAATATGTTAGATCAAACACAGTGAAGAGGACCTAGCAGTATATCGATACCAGGGTACGCTATGGTCACATAGAGTTTATTTAGTTATACACACATTGTTCTATATTTGGAACAGAATAAAACCAACTCAAATTATAGTAACAATAAATAACTACATGACATAATAAAATTTAGCACCAGTGTCAAGTAATATAGAAATGTGACAAAAATATTTTTTTAAAATCTACCTAAAATACTTCTCTACAGGTAAAACTATAATTGTTTCTATTAAAATCAGGCATATACACATACCCTATGACTCATCCACTTTAATTCTTGGTATACAATCTTGAGAAACTATTGCATCTGTGCCGCATAAGATAATTACATGACTGTGCAGAGAATCTCTATTATAAGCTCAAAGTAGAAACAAACTAAATAAACATTGGCATGATGAATAAAGGTTGATATAGTCAAAAAAGGGTATCATAAAAAGTAAGAAAAATCAGTAAGTAAATTAAAAAAGAACATGGAGAAACAAAATGTTGATAAAACATAGATCACCCAAGTAGATATATTAGTCCTTACATAAAATATTTCAAAACATGGAAACACTGATGTTCTCTTCAAAGGTGTACATACATGTGGTAAAATTATTAACAAAATAAAAATAATAAAAATAAAATCCAGGAGAGCTGTTACATGTGAAGAAAATAGAGGAGGGTGGTGCAAGAAATATTAAACAGAATTTTGGGTTACCTACATTTCTAGTGTAAGATTATTCTCTGTACCTTAACATATTTTCATTAAATATTGTTTTATATTTACTGGGTATTTAAATGAAATATGAAAAACAAGAGTTTTTGGGGGAAGAAAAAAAGCAAAAAATATACACCAAAAGTAATTTTAGAGGTGTTTGCAGAGTGAGTTATTATTCACTTATTTTAATTTCTGTGAGTTTTGTGATCAAAAGATTTTAACTGTGACTATAATATCTAAAGGCAAACTAGTTAGTAAAACTTTTTAATAGTGCTCATGCTTTTTATTTCTTAGCTTTTAAAACTTTTTTTTCATGTTATTACTTATTTAATAAAAAGAGAGAATCTGTACTAAACCAGAAGGTCCAGTGAATTAGTATTTTATTTACATTTTTGGTTATGGCCATGGCAAAGTAATTGGTACTGTATTTTTACCCAAATAATGTGCATCTTCTATATTTCTTTGCTAACCATGCCCTTCCCCTGAGAGGTATTTTCTTAAGTGTTGTTATGCCAATTTCTTTTTACATGTTACTGTAAAAAAAATTGCATTTTGTGCTTACAAAAATATCTCAAGCAGGGAGGGCACAGTTGACAAACATAGAAGTTGCGTTATTTGGGTAAAACTACGGTAAGAGGTGATCATTCCTATTGAACCACTGTAAAACTGATCAAAATATATATTAATGATTGTTTTCAGACATTGTTGTTGTTAGGTGCCATCAAGTCACCTCTGACTCATAGCAAACCGATGTATGTCATGTGCCATCCTCATAATAGTTGCTATGCTTGAGCCCATTGCTGCAGCCACTGTGTCAATGCATCTCCTTGAAGGTCTTCCTCTTTTTCACTGACCCTCGGCTTTACCAAACCTGATGTTCTTCTCCAGGTTCTCTCCTGAGAACATGTCCAAAGTATGTGAGACAAAGTCTCACCATCCATGCTTCTAAGGAGCATTGTGACTGCACTTCTTTCAAGACAGATTTGTTAATTCTTTTGGCAGTCCATGGTATACTCAGTATTCTTTGCCAACACTGTAACTCAAAGCATCAATTCTTCTGTCTTCCTTTGCATTGTCCACCTTTTGCATGCATATAGGTGAATGGGCACACCAAGGCTTGGGTCAGGTGTAACCTTAGTCCTTAAAGTGACATCTTTGCTTCTTAACACTTTAAAGAGGGCTTTTGTAGCAAATTTGCCCAATGCAATGCATAGTTTGATTTCTTGGCTGCTGCTTCCATGGGCATTGATTGTGGATCCAAGGAAAATGGAATCCTTGACAATTTTAATCTTTTCTCCATTTATCATGATTTTGCTTATTTGTCCAGTTGTGAGGATTTTTGTTTTCTTTATGTTGAGGTATAATTCATACTGAAGGCTATAGTCTTTGATCTTCATCAGTAAGTGCTTCAAGTCCTCTTCACTTTCAGCAAGCAAAGTTGTGCCATCTGTATAACACAGGTTATTAATAAGTCTTCCTCCAATCCTGATGCCCCACTCTTCTTCATGTAGTCCTGGTTCTTGGATTTTTTGCTCAGCATATAGATTGAATAGGTATGGTGAAAGGATACTACCCTGACACACACCTTTCCTGATTTTAAACCACACAGTATTCCCTTGTTCTGTTCAAACAACTGCTTCTTGATTTATGTACAGTTTCCTCATGAGCACAATTGTGTGTTCTGGAATTTCCCTTCTTTGCAATATTATCCATAATTTGTTATGATCCACACAGTCGAATGCCTTTATAGGTAAATAAAGCATAAGTAAACATCTTTCTGTCATTCTCTGCTTTCAGCCAGGCTCCATCTGACATCAGCAATGATATTCCTTGTTCCACACTCTCTTCTTAATTCATCTTGAATTTCTGGCAGTTCTCTGTCGATGTACTGCTGCAAACACTTTCGAATGATCTTCAGCCAAATTTTACTTGTGTGTGATATTAATGATATTGTTTGATAATTTCTGCATTCAGCTGGATCACCTATCTTTGGAATAGGCATAAATATAGATCTCTTTCAGTCAGTTGGCCAGGTAGCTGTCTTCCAAATTTCTTGGCATAAGTGCTTGAGCACTTCCAATTCTACATTCATTTGTTGAAACACCTCATTTGGTATTCCATCTATTCCTGGAGCCTTGTTTTTCTCCAAAGTCTTCTTGGACTTCTTCCTTCATTACCGTCAGTGCTTGGTCATATGCTATCTCTTGAAATGGTTGTACATTGGCCCAATCATTTTTCGTATGGTGACTCTACATATTCCTTTCATCTTCTTTTGATGTGTCCTATGCCATTAAGTATTTTAACCATAGTGTCCGTCAATATTGCAATTTGATGTTTGAATTTTTTCTTCGGTTCTTTCAGCTTGAGAAATGTCAAGAGTGTCCTTTCCTTTTGGTTTCCTAACTCTAGTCCTTTGTACATGTCATTATAACACTTTCTTTTGTCTTCCTGTGCCACACTTTGAAATCTTCTGTTCATCTCTCTTACTCTATCATTTCTTCCTTTTGCTTTAGCTATTCTAAGTGCAAGCCAATACAAATTTAGGGCTATCATCCCTAAGAATAGGAAAACACATCAAATTAGCAATGTAACAGTACAGGAAGATAAAGTCCAGCCAAAACATTATGGTATCACTGAGATGAGGCAGAGTTTAAGTATCAATGCTGCAAGGGCAGCTATAAGTGATAGGGCAAGTTACTGGATTAGAGGTTACCATGTATAGAATAGGTTTCAGAAATATGTACTAAATTCTATTCAAATATTTAGCTGTACATGTTCAAGGTGAAACTACAAGAAGTCTGATTCTGAGTGAGAACAGCCCTAAGGAAATTGTGGTGTGAACAGAGATTCTGGAGATCATGCTACGCTGGGAAAGTTTCTGATGCACCAAAGTTTAGAGAGTTGTCTGAATACAGATGGAAATGTGGGAAGATCAGGTAATAAGAGTAAGCTTACTCTAGCCCTATGGTAAATACTAAGTTCACTTAACAAACTTACAAGCAAAGCTTGAAGGAATAAAATTGTTATCCCCATAAATTAATTCTCTCTCAGAAAAAAAAAAAAACTGCTTAAAGTAAAATGACAAATATAAAACTCAAGGAAGTAACATCACAATACCCAAAATATAATATCACTACATATAATCATAAGCAGTAAAATGTTACCTATTTTTTTTTTTATAATCAGGAAATAAAATAATCAGTAGCAAAAAGAAAAGCAGAGATGACAAAGATGTTGGATTAGCAGACAAATCTTTTAAACAGCTATTAAAATTATTTTAAGTATTTAAACTAAAAGGCGAATAAGAAAACACATAGGGAATATCATTACGGAAAGGACCAAAAAAAAAAAAAAAAGACCAAATCTAATAATTGAGATAAAAAGGATAACATAATCTGCTAAAGTTGGAATAATCAACTAACACAAAGAGAAAGAAAGGGAAGAAAAGAGAAAAAAAGTAAAAAAAAAAAAAAAGCAAAGATGAGGCATACAGAAATATCAGTTTCCAGATTCAATTCAGGAGTAGCTCCTATTGGACCTGCCCTCCAGGAGATAATAACTATAAACTCTGAGAAAATACATTTAAATTAAAAGTTCTGGAGAGGAAACAAAAGTTGACAGAAATGAAAGGGGAGTCTATAATGGAAAAATTAAATAAAGTTGTATGAGTTTCCCATTTTTATGGATTTTTGTCTGGGGAAAGGCCTCAGCCAGTGCCACAGGGAATTGTTAAAATTCAGTAGAACATCTGTTGCCTTATTGACTTGGATGGTCAGAGGGCATAAGTCAGAATGAGCTCCTCAGCTGAAAGTGAGGGGAGAAAATTCCTTAAAAAAGAGTTATAGAAGGGCTCCTACCTACTCTCCTACTTGTAAACTCTATCTAAATACTGGTCTGACATATGAGCTATTAATGCACATGGCGTACTCCAAGAAGCACAGGTAAGCCTAGAAGAGATGAAGAAAGACTTCTGCTGCCATCCAGTGCAGATATTTTGGTTCAAGTCTAAATAAAAATTAAAAGTTACCTGCCCATTAAAACAAACAATACATAAGCAAAAATCAAGATGCTTCAGAGGAGCATAACAAAATCCAGAGTCTCTAGTATGTATCGTTCAAATGGACACAATGCAATGTAAATTTATTAGACATGTGAACAAAATATATATGATCCATACCCAAGAAGAATGGCCATCAATTAAAAAAAACTGAAATAAACTAAATGTTGGATAAAAAGAAAGCATTGTAATGTAGCTATTATAGTGATGCTCAAATACATAAATAAAAAAATGCTCATGATTAGTGATCAATAGAATATCTCAGGAGGAAAATTAAAAAAAAATAAAAAGAGGAAATAAAATACCTGAATAAAAAAATACTGAATGAAATTAACAGCAGATTTGAGATGACAATTTTAAAAAAAAAGAAGTCAGCAAACTTGAAGATAGAATAATAGAAATTATCCAAACTAAAGAATAGAGAGGCAAAAATAAAACTGGGGAACATGGCAGCATCTCTGGGACTTGCGAGGCAAAACTAAAAGTTCTACCTATCATGTATTTAAAGTACTACAAGGAGAGCAGAGTGATAACAGAGATGACAAAGTATTTGAAGAATTAATAAGCAAAAAATTCCCAAATGTGTTGAACAACATAAATTTACAGGCTCATGAATTTTCACACTCAATAACCCCAGACAGCCCTAAGAACATATAGGCAAATGGTTGAAAATTCAGAATAAAGAGTAAATCTAGGAAACAGCCAAGGGAAAAAGCACATTAAATAAAAGCAATAGCATTATTAATTACTACTGACTTTCTGTCAGAAATGTTATACACCAGAAGACCATTGAAAACAAATAATAATATGGTAGATATAAATACAAAGATATCAAAAAGAACACAAAATATAAATTGATCAAGCAAAACAAATAAAGTAAGAGTTTATTGGAGGGTACATTATCAGACAGCAAAACCTAATTATATGTTGCTTACAAGCCACAACATTAAAATGCAGTTAAAAGTAAAAGATTGGAATGTGTCATGTAAACATCTATTACAGAAAGCTAATATGGCTATATTCAACCCCAGAACCCAGTGCCATCGAGTCGATTCTAACTCACAGTGACCCTATAGGACAGAGTGGAACTGCCCCATATATGGCTATATTAGTATCCAATAAAATAGACTACGTTTCAGGATGTAGCATATGATCAGGAACCCACGGTAATAAAGGAAGAGATCCAAGCTGCATTGAAAGCATTGGTGAAAAACAAGGCTCCAGGAATTGACAAAATACCAACTGAGATGTTTCAACAAACGGATGCAGCACTGGAAGCACCCGCTCGTCTATGCCAAGAAATTTGGAAGACAGCTACAAAGCCAATTGACTGGAAAAGATCCATATGTATGCCTATGCCAAAGAAAGATGATCCAACGGAATGCAGAAATTATCGAAAAATATCATTAATATAGCACACAAATAAAATTTTGCTGAAGATCATTCAAAAGTATCTGCAATAGTTAAATACATAGACAGGGAACTGCCAGAAATTCAAGCTGGATTTGGACAAGCGTGTGGAACCAAGGATATCATTGCTGATGGCAGATGGATTCTGGCTTCGAAAACAAAGAATACCAGAGAGATATTTACCTGTGTTTTATTGACTGTGCAAAGGCATTTGACTGTGTGGATCATAACAAATAATGAATAACATTGGGAAGAATGGGAATTCCAGAAGGCTTAACTGTGCTCATGAGGAGCCTGTACATAAATCAAGAGGCAGTCATTCGAACAGAACAAGGGGATACTGCATAGTTTAAAGTTAGGAAATTTATAGGTCAGGGTTTTATCCTTTTACCTTACTTATTCAATCTGTATACTGAGCAAATAATCTGAGAAGCTGGACTACATGAAGAAGAAAGAGGCATCAGGATTGGAGGAAGACTCATTAACAACCCCCTTTATGCAGTTGACACTAACTTGCTTTCTGAAAGTAAAGAGAACTTGAAGCACTTACTGATGAAGGGCAAAGACGATATGTAGCCTTCAGTATGAATTTTACCTCAACATAAAGAAAACAAAAAATCTTCACAACTGGACCAATAACCAACATCATGATAAATGGAGAAAAGTTTGAGGTTGTCAAGGATATCATTTTCCTTGGATTCACGATCAACACCCATGGAAGCAGCAGTCAGGAAGTCAAAAGATGTATTGCACTGGGCAAATCTGCTGCAAAAGATCTCTTTCAAGTGTCAAAAAGCAAGGGTATCACTTTGAGGGTTAAGGTGTGACTGACCCAAGCCATGGTATTTTCACTTGGCACATATGCATGAAATCTGAACAACGAATAAGGAAGCCCAAAGAAGAATTGACATCTTTGAATTGTGGTGTTGGTGAAAAATATTGAATATACCCTAGACTTCCTGAAGAACTAACAAGTCTGTCTTGGAAGTACAGCCAGAATGTTCCTTAGAAGCAAGGATGGTGAAATTTCATCTCAAGTACTTTGGACATGTTATTAGGAGGGATCAGTCCCTGGAGAAGGACACCATGCTTGGTAAAGTGGAGGGACAGGAAAAAAAGGAATTCCCCTCATTGAGATGGAGAGACCTCGTGGCTGCAACAATGGAAACAACATAGAAAAGATTATGAGGGTGGTGCAGGACGAGGCAGCATTTTGTTCTGTTGTACATAACGCTGCTATGAGTCAGAACTGACTATAGGGCATCTAACAACAACAACATTAAAGGGTGATAGAAAAGTTAAGGCTGCACCCTGTCCAGTGTGAAAAACTTGAAAAACCAGGAAAAATGAGGCAGTCTCAACAAGTTCTGGCTCTTACAGGTTTCACTGTACTAAAGTTCCAAAGTAATTAAAAATTAAACTAAATATTTTTCTTTTAAGGGGAAAGAAGATTTTGTCACTAAAAAAAAAAAAAAAAAAAGTAAATGATGGGAAACCCTGGTGGCTGCTAACCAAAAGGCTGGTGGTTTGAATCCACCAGGGGCCGCTTGGAAACTCTATGGGGCGGTCCTACTCTGTCCTGTAGGGTTGCTATGAATTGGAATCAACTCAATGGCAACAGGTTAGTTTAGGTTAATAAATAATGAAAATAAAATCAACTTTTTGTCACTGTTTTTAAACATTTTACATTAGTCATTTTCCAAATATTTTCCCGGGAGCAGTAACTGCAGCCTTATTTGGGAACTTGTTAGAAAGCAACTTTCTGTGCCCTACTTCAGAAGCACATGACTGCAGAAACACTGCTCCTTAGACAACCCACCCAGTGCCGTCGAGTCGATCCTGACTCATAGTGACCCTATAGGATGGAGTAGAACTGCCCCATAGAGTTTCCAAGGAGTGCCTGGCGGATTTGAACTGTGACCCTTTGTTTAGCAGCCATAGCACTTAACCATGACACCACCAGGGTTTCTGCTCCTTAGATAATGCATGTCTATATTGTCTGCACCAGAGTAGGTGGCTTCCATTACTCCACCTTTGGCATTTCACTTCTTCTCATATTCCCTCTCAAATTGATTGGTTTACCTTTCAGTCTTCCTCTTCTCACTTAATGGCAGGGTCACTCTTCCTGCTGATTGTATATATGTATATAGATAGATAGATGATGATAGATAGATAGATAGATAGATAGATGATAGATGATAGATAGATAGATAGATGATAGATAGATAGATGATAGATAGATGATAGACAGACAGATAGATAGATAGATAGATAGATAGATAGATAGATAGATAGATAGATAGATAGATAGATAGATAGATAGATAGATAGACAGATAGATAGATAGACAGATAGATAGATGATAGATAATTTATCACTCATGTAGCTATTGGCAGGCCTCAGAATGCCACTGTCTGTGAGATGGAGACATCAGCTCCTTGGCATATGTGTTTTTCCATAAAGCTGCTCTCAACATGATTATCTTGCTTCCCCTGGAACAAGGGCTCAAGAGACATGAAAGAGAACAATTAAAGGGCCTATTCAAGTGAAGTCATATTCTTCTCATAATCTAATATGGAAGTGATATCTCATCACTTGTGCTGTATCATATTCATTGGAAGCAAATCACTAGATCCATCCACACTCAATAGGTACAGATTCTACAATGGCCTGAATATCAAAATGTGGGGATCCTTTGGGAGCCACCTTATAGGCTATCTACCACAATATCCACTGTGGATGAATGAATTACTCAATAAATGAATGAATGAGTGAGCAAATAAATATTTCAAGACCAGTGGAGCAATGCCACATATACCAAGAATGTACTCAGAGAATAATGGTTGCAATTTGGTCATAAGTGTGTATGAATGTCCAGTCCTGACTTCTTTTTTTTTTTTTTTTATTGTACTTTAGATGAAGATTTACAGAACAAATCAGCTTCTCATTAAAAAAGTTAGTACACATATTGTTTTATGGCATTGGCTAATAACCCCATGACATGTCAACACTCTCCCTTCTCGATCTTGGGTTCCCTCTTACCAGCTTTCTTGTCCCCTCCTGCCTTCTAGTCCTTGCCCCTAGGCTGGTGTGCCACGTCAGTATCGCTTTGTTTTATGAGCCTGTCTAATCTTTGGCTAAAGGTTGAACTTCAGGAGTGACTTCATTACTGATTTAAAAGGATGCCCAGGGACCATACTCTCTGGGTTTCTCCAGTCTCTGTCAGACCAGTAAGTCTGGTCTTTTTTGTGAGTTAGAATTTTGTTCTACATTTTTCTCCAGCTCTGTCCAGGACTGTCTATTGTGATCCCTGTCAGAACAGTCAGTGATGGTAGCCAGTCACCATCTATTTGTACTGGACTCAGACTGGTGGAAGTTATGGTAGTTGTGGTCCATTAGTCCCTGGCTTCTTTATAAGAGTTGCAGAGTGGATTTTCTATAGGCTCGTAGCAAAAAATAAAACTCATTACATGTTGATCAATTAGCTATTAAGGCCTTTGTGGAAATCAGGCATCTTCTTGTGGATACATTTTAGGTGTCAATGGTTGTTATTTATTATTGGTTGAAAGTCAGCCACTATAAAAACTGTTCATTTATGGGACTCTTGTGGCAATGGAGTCTAAGAGCTGAATACATTTTATCCAAAGTGTTTTCTTTTATTGGTTCTAAATTTACCCACCGTTAATTTGATCAAATAACCTCTTGTTTTCAAATGATGAGGCAGTAAATTTTTTAAAGTAGTTTTATGTTATTTACCAGGTAGTAGCAGTAATGAAACCCTACTATAGAGTTACTTAATCTCAGTAAGAGAAACATTTTCACTGTTACTCTCTGCCACACTCAGATTTGGGTTGCAAGAAGCTCTTTAGCTTTCTAGTAGTTTGGTGGGTTAAGCAGTGTCCCTCAAAAAGTCGTATCTATCTTGGACCTTAGAATGCGACCTTATCTGGAAATAGGGTATTTTTAGAGGCAATTAAGATAGAGATGAGGCACTGGATCAGGATGAACTCTAAGTGAAATGCAGGAAAGGACACACATAGGCACAAAGAAGAAGGCTATGTGAAAATGGAGGCAGAAATTGATGGGTTATGCTGATACATGCTGAAGAACATCAAGAGTCACCAGAAGCTGGAAGAAGCAAGAATGGATTCTCCCCTAGAGCCTTTTAAGGGTGTGTGGCTCTGTCTAATTTGAGTCTCTGCCCTGCATAACTGAGAGAGAATTATTTCTCTTTTAAGCTACTTGGTTTGCGGTAATTTGTTATTGCAGCCTGAGAAAACTAATACACTACCTAGGGGTCAGATGCATTTTGAGCAAAAATTTTTCCTGTTTTTATGCTGTTAGGCATTTGAATGACTCAAATCAAATTATGATCTATGAAACATTTTAAAAATTCTTTATTATTTTCTTAATGAAGCCTTTTTAAAGTGAAAAATACGAGAATGGAAGAAGCCTACGTTGTATGTGTCACTAAATATATGTGAAGGTACTTACAAATATATGATTTAACCCACTTTTCTCAGAGAAATTGGTATAATTCAAGGACTGTGGGCCCAAGTTCTGTTGTAATTCATCTTCCCAAGACCAAAATAAATACTACTTATGAAAACTGTAGAAAAACTAAGATGTGTGAGGGTGAGAAATAAGGATTGACTACAAAATAGATGGCAATTAACCCACTCTTGTACAGATGGTTTGTGTGCATATGAGGACAAGCATGGTGAAGGTTTTATACTTGAAATGGAAGCACAAAGATAGAAGGCATTTCCAAGTCCAATGGACAGTACTTAGAAAACACCAAGCCAACTGAAGTAAGTTTCTTCTGTAATTTCTGGTACTAGTGTCTATCTAAAATAACAATATAATAATGCAGTTTGCTTCAAACTTCACCTGTAAAATATCAAATACTATAAGACAAGGAAGTGTTTCAAAGAAAGTTTATCATCAAAGAATTCTTTACCTCCTATATTTTGATGCAAATGTAAAGGCAATCCAAATTTTTCTGAGGTATACCAATCCACAGAAAGAATACAACCCTTTCTCAAAAACAAGACTTAACTAAAATATATCTATGCAAACAATAAAATAAGAAGTTTTATTCATCTTGGAGACAGATCATAATGGATAACTCATTAAAGGGAAATCACAGCACTGAAGCTTTTTAATGACAAAAGGTTAAATTAATCCTTAAACTGAGAGAGTTTTGAATAGAAATGCAAATTAATTTCCTGGTGAGGAGGATTTTGTACTGTGATTAGAAAATTCCACTGAGTTAGTATAAGAAAAGAAGGTCTGAGGCAGAAAGGAAAATAATAATTAATGCATGTATGTGTGTAATTTTTCTTTTGCTCAATATATATAAAGTAGGAATGCAGATTCTGTGGCTCTTTTCTTCAGACGCTATTGCAGAGCTGAAAATGGAAACAATCCGATGTAAAGAAGTCTTTTTTAAACTCTTGGGCATATTGAGATAGTGCTGTGTGCCCTGAAGCATGTGTGTCTGGTAGAAGTTTTTCTGAAAACCAAAGATTCAAGGAAAGATTTCCCTTGTTTGAAAAAGATTGAAGAGTCTGTGGGTCTTGAAAGCAAAGTGGGAAGGGGTATAACTTTTCACCCTGTTCACCCCTAGCAATGGTCCTGAAAGGCAGATAGATATCAGAAAGAATGGGTACAATTTACTCCTAGGGAAATATAGGAACTGGCCTCAGGGAACGTACAGAGAAGAGGTGCACCATAAGTCAAGGGAGTCTTGGGTTTAAGCAAAGAGAAAGCAAGGGACAAAGCTGGTAAATCAGGGATTATTGTTGAATGTCCAGTAGGCACCAACTCATACAGACCTTATACATCACAGAAGGAAATATCGCTCAGTCCTGTATGTTTGAGACCATTGTTGCAACCACTGTGTCAATTATCTCATTGAGGGTGTTCCTCTTTTTCACTGACCCTCTACTTTACCAAGCATGATGTCTTTCTCCAAGAATTGGTCCCTCCTGAGGATGTATCCAAAGTAAAGTAAAGGAGACAAAGTCTCACCATCCCACTTCTAAGAAGCATTCTGGCTGTGCTTCCTCCAAGGCTGATTTGCTTGTTTTTTCTGTCAGTCCATGGCATATTCAATATTCTTCGCTAACATCACAATTCAAATTCATGCATTCTTCTTTGAACTTTCTTTTCATTGTCCAGCTTTCACATGCATATAAGCCAGTTGAAAATACCTTGGTGTCTTAGTCATCTAACACTACAATAACACAAGTGGATGGTTTGAAGTCACCCTCTCTCTGCTTGCTTCCCTTTCCTTTTATCTCTTATAGGATAAAAGGTAGTGCAAGCCACACCCCAGGAAAACTCCCTTTACATTGAATCAGGGGTGTAACCTTAGTAAGGGTGTTACAATCCCACCCTAATCCACTTAAACATAAAACCACAATCACAAAATGGAGAACAACCACACAATACTGAGAATCATGGCCCAGCCAAATTGATACACACATTTTTGGGGTGACTTAATTCAATCCATGACACATGGCTTAGGTCAGGCACACTTCAATCATCAACGAGACATGATTGTTTTTTTGAGATTTAAAGTGGACTTTTGCAGCAGATTTGTCCAATAAATTATATTGTTTGATTTCTTCACTCCTGCCTCCATGGGTATTAATTGTTTATCCAAGAAGAATGAAATCCCTGACAACTTCAATTTCTTCAGGGGAGATTAGAAGTCTATATTATTTATCTACTATTGCATAAAAGACCCCTGGTGTTAAAGGAGTTCAGTTAGTAACCAAAAGTTCAGGAATTTGAATCCACCGGCCGCTCCTTGGAAACCTTATGAGGCAGTTCTATTTGCTGGGTTGGTAAGGGTCAAAATCAACTTGATGGCAATGGGTATTGCATAAAGAAGCCCTGGTGCCACACTGGTTAAGCACTCAGCTGCTAACTGAAAGGTTGGTGGTTCAAAATCACCAGCAGTTGTACAGGAGAAAAGATCTGGCAGTCTGCTCCTATAAAGATTTTAGCCTAGCGAACCCTATGGGGCAGTTCTACTCTGTCCTATAGGGTCGCTATGAGTCAGAATCAACTCAATGGCACATAACAACAATCACTGCGTAATAAATTATCCCAAATTTTTAAAGTTTAAAACAACAAACATTTTGTTTTTCTCATGGTTTCAATAAGTCCAGAATCTAGGCACAGCTTAGCTGGGTACCTTTGGCTCAACATCTTTCATGAGTCTGCAGTCAAGTTGTCAGTTGAGGCTGTGGTCTTAACTCAGAAGAGATGGTGGCGGTATCTGCTTCCACCATCACTCACTCATGTGGTTGTCTTCAAGCCTTGGCACCCTAGTCACATGGATCATTCCACAGGCTTGCCTCACATTAAGGTAGCTGCCTTCCCCCAGGCAGAATTATTCAAGAGTGAGAGTAATAATGTGCACAAGATGGCAGCCACAGTAGCCTCGCCTGTAGAGGGAAATCCCTTCACTTGTATTTTTTAGAAGTAAACCAATAAGCTCAGCTCATCAGCTCAGGCTTAAAGTGAGGGAATTACTGAAGAGCACGAATATTAGGGGCAGAGTTCATCAGGGACCATCTTAAAGGCTGTCCTTCACAAAGTACTTTTAACATTTTTACTTTATTAGCAAAATAACAACTAGAATGGAATTTCCCACTGGTGCAGAGGAATAGAAGATTGAAGACCTGGAAGATTTAAAGTAAAAGAGAAAGTGATATATCTTTAATATCATACCTTTTGGAGAAGCATTCACAACCTTACAAAAAGAAGTGTTGTCAACAACAGGCACATAGACCAATGGAACAGAGTTGAGAACCCAGATATAAATCCATCCACATATGAGCAGCTGATATTTGACAAAGGACCAGTGTCAGTTAACTGGGGAAAAGGTAGTCTTTTTAACAAATAGTGCTGGCATAACTGGATATCCATTTGCAAACAAATGAAACAGGACCCATACCTCACACCATGCACACAAACTAACTCCAAGTGGATCAAAGACCTAAACATAAAGACTAAAACGATAAAGATCATGGAAGAAAAATAGGGACAACATTAGGAGCCCTAATACAAGGCATAAACAGAATACAAAACATTACCAAAAAGGACAAAGAGAAACCAGATAACTGGGAGCTCCTAAAAATCAAACATCTATGCTCATCCAAAGACTTCACCAAAAGAGTAAAAAGACCACCTACAGACTGGGAAAGAATTTTCAGCTATGGCATCTCCGACCAGCACCTGATCTCTAAAATCTATATGATTCTGTCAAAACTCAACCACGAAAAGACAAACAACCCAATCAAGAAGTGGGCAAAGGATATGAACACACACTTCACTAAAGAAGATATTCACGCAGCTAACAGATACATGAGAAAATGCTCTCGATCATTAGCCATTAGAGAAATGCAAATTAAAACTACGATGAGATTCCATCTCACACCAACAAGGCTGGCATTAATCCAAAAAACACAAAAGAATAAATGTTGGAGAGGCTGCGGAGAGATTGGAACTCTTATACACTGCTGGTGGGAATGTAAAATGGTACAACCACTTTGGAAATCCATCTGGCGTTATCTTAAACAGTTAGAAATAGAACTACCATACAACCCAGAAATCCCACTCCTCGGAATATACTCTAGAGATACAAGAGCCTTCACACAAACAGATATATGCACACCCATGTTTATTGCAGCTCTGTTTATAATAGCAAAAACCTGGAAGCAACCAAGGTGTCCATCAATGGATGAATGGTTAAATAAATTGTGGTATATTCACACAATGGAATACTATGCATCAATAAAGAACAGTGATGAATCTGTGAAACATTTCATAACATGGAGGAACCTGGAAGGCATTATGCTGAGTGAAATTAGTCAGAGGCAAAAGGACAAATATTGTATAAGACCAGTATTATAAGATCTTGAGAAATAGTATAAACTGAGAAGAACACATACTTTTGTGGTAATGAGGCGGGGAGCTGTGAAACATTTCATAACATGGAGGAACCTGGAAGGCATTATGCTGAGTGAAATTAGTCAGAGGCAAAAGGACAAATATTGTATAAGACCAGTATTATAAGATCTTGAGAAATAGTATAAACTGAGAAGAACACATACTTTTGTGGTAATGAGGCGGGGAGGGAGGGAGGGTGGGAGAGGGTTTTTTACTCATTAATTAGTAGATAAGAACTACTTTAGGTGAAGGGAAGGACAATAGTCAATACATGGAAGGTCAGCTCAACTGGACTGGATCAAAAGCAGAGAAGTTTCCGGGATAAACTGAATGCTTCAAAGGTCAGCGGAGCAAGGGTGGGGGTTTGGGGACCATGGTTTAAGGGGGCTTCTAAGTCAATTGGCAAAATAATTCTATTATGAAAACATTCTGCATCCCACTTTGAAATGTGGTGTCTGGGGTCTTAAATGCTAACAAGCGGCCATCTAAGATGCATCAACTGGTCTCAACCCACCAGGATCAAAGAAGAATGAAGAACACCAAGGTCACACGATAACTATGAGCCCAAGAGACAGAAAGGGCCACATGAACCAGAGACCTACATCATCCTGAGACCAGAAGAACTAGTTGGTGCCCAGCCACAATCAATGACTGCCCTGACAGGGAGCACAACAGAGAACCCCTGAGGAAGCAGGAGATCAGTGGGATACAGACCCCAAATTCTCATAAAAAGACCATACTTAATGGTCTGACTTAGACTAGAGGAATCTCGGCAGTCATGGTCCCCAAACCTTCTGTTGGCCCAGGACAGGAACCATTCCCCAAGACAACTTTTCAGACATGGAAGGGACTGGACAGTGGGTAGGAGAGAGATGCTGATGAAGAGTGAGCTATTTGTAGCAGGTGGGCACTTGAGACTGTGTTGGCATCTCCTGTCTGGAGGGGGGATGGGAGGGTAGAGAGGGTTGGAAGCTGGCAAAATTGTCATGAAAGGAGAGGCTGGAAGGGCTGACTCATTAGGGTGAGAGAAAGTGGAGTATGGAGTAAGGTGTATATAAACTTATATGTGACAGACTGACTTGATTTGTAAACGTTCACTTGAAGCTCAATGAAAATTAAAAAAAAAAAAAAAACAAAGTTATAGTGCATACACACTGTCTTACTTATCTAGTGCTGCTATACCAAAAATAGTATAAGTGGATGGCTTTAAGAAATGGAAATTTATTCTCTCACATTTTTGGAGGCTAGAAGTTTGAATTCAGGTCACGAGCTCCAGCAGAAGACCTACTGTCTCTGTTAGCTCTGGGGGAAGGTTTTTGTCATCAACCTTCCTCTGGGTCTAGGAGTATCTCAGTGCAGGGACCCCAGGTCCAAATGATGCTCTCTGCTCCTGGCTCTTCTTCCTTGGTGGTAGGAGGTACCTCCCCTCTCTGCTCACTTCTCTCTTTTATATCTCAAAAGACATTGACTCAAGACACTACCTATCCCACCTCATTAATATAACTGCCTTTAATCTTGCCTCATTAACATCACAGAGGTTAGTATTTACAACACATAGGATAATTATATCAGATACAAAATGGAGGACAACTACACAATATTGGGAATCATGGCCTAGCCAAGATGACACACATTTTGGGGGGACACAATTCAATCCATAGCATTCACTCTTTGGCCCACCAAAATTCATTTTCTTTTCACATTTAAAACACATTAACCCCATTACATCATCCCAAAGCCTTAAATCAACTCCAAGTCCAAAATCTCATCTTCTGCAAAATTGGTCTTCATCTATGAAATCTAAAGTACAAGTTATCTGCTTCCAAAGTGCACTGGTGGAACAGGCACAAAGTAGACATTTCTGTTACAAATGGGAGAATTGAAGGGAAAGAAGAGATAACAGGCTTCAAGCAAGTCCAAAGATCAGCAGAACTATGTGCATTAGTTCTCAAGGCTTGAAATAAACCTCTGTTCTCTGAATCCATCTAAGCAATAGCCGCACCCTCCAGACTTTAGGTGTTGGCCATATGCTCTGGACACTGGGCGCAGACCTCTCAATCCTGGGCTCCAATTCTGCCTTCCAGGCTCACTAGGATGGCAACTTTCCTCCCTTGGCTATGAGTGGCCCCATTCTCCTATTCCATATGCTAGCAATCCCATCCCCTAGGCCCCAGCAGGCCCTGTTCTTCTGCCCCTTGGGCATGGAAACCTCACCCCCCTCAGCTTTGGGAAGTGGATCCAGCCCCATCCCCCTGGCATTGATGAACGGCAGCACACACTCCAGAACAGAGTTGGTGAACATCTGATTCTTTGAAACCTAGAAGGCTGTGGTGCCACATTTCGTGGCCCAGTAGACCATGGTTCCACCAGCTGAGACCCTAGAGGTTGTGCCTCTACCCTTTGAGACTGAGGCAGCTCTGCTTCGTGTGTTCCTTGTCTCTTTAGTTTCTGCCTCCAAGTTCCTTGGCCTCTCAGCCCCTCAGGCTTCTTGGGCCTCTTGGGCCAGCCTGGCCTCTGCCCTACTTGGACAAGTGTTATAAAGTTCTTTAGTTCTACCAGTAAGTCCCCAGAGGCACCCCAGTCGGCCAGTAAGCCTCAGCCCAAAGTCACTCAGCACTCTCGCTCTGTGAATTGGCAAGCCTAGCTCCACTAATAGGTGCCCAGAGGCACTCCACTCTGGCAGGAAGCCTCCTTACTGAAGGCACTCTGCTGTCTTTGCTCTGTGGGTTAGCTCCTGTGGCTGTGTCACGCTCATCTCCTGGTTCTGTTGCTGTTGTTTCTTTCCTGCTTACTTTCAACATTTGTACCATCTCTGGTGTTACAGCTCTCCTCACTTTTTTCTGAGCTCTCACCAGAATTGCCTTTGACGTCCATAATTCCACCAACAGTCTCTTAAAGACAATCTAAGTTTTCACTATAAGGCACCATAAGACTCTTCCAGCCTCTACCATTCACAGTTTCAAAACAACTTCCACATTTTAGGTATCTGTTAGAGCAGCACCCCACCATTAGTACCAAATCCTGTCTTAGTTACCTAGTGCTGCTATAACAGAAACACCACAAGTGGATGGCTTTTACAAACGGAAATTTATTCTCTCACAGTTTAGGAGGCTAGACATCCAAATTCAGGACACCAGCTCCAAGGGAAGGCATTCATGCATTGTCAGGTCTGGGAGAAGGTCTTTGTCATCAATCTTCCCCTGGATTTAGGAATTTCTCAGCACTGGGGCCCCAGGCCCAAAGAATGTACTCTATTCTCAGCTCGTTTTTCTTGGTGGTAGGAGCTTCCTCTCCTCTCTGCTTGCTTCTCTCTTCTATATCTCAAAAGACGTTGACTCAAGATGCAACCTAAGCATGTAGATTTTTTCTTGTCTCATTAATATAACTGCCTCTATTTTTACTAGGAATCCCACCTCATTGACATCACAGAGGTTAGGATTTACAACACATAGGATAATTATATCATATCACATTATGGAGGACAACCATGTAATACTGTGAATCATGACCTAGCCAAGTTAACACACATTTTCGGGGGACACAATTTAATCCATAACATTCAGGTAGTAAAATGATCATAAAGATAAAAATAAAAAATAAACATTATATCAAATAATTAGAAAGTTTAAAATAGCTTCAGATTTTTGAAAAAAATTGACAAGAATAGTATGAAAACACAATCCCTGAAAATAAAAACTCAATGGACAAGTTGCTGAAGAAAGAATTAATGAACTAGCAGATAAAAAAATACAGAATCTAGCATGGAGAAGAGAGAAGATAGATAATACAGTTGTGAGGGTAAGAGGCTAAGAAAAGGCAGTGAACTATCTAATAGATTAGAGGTTAAAAAGAGAAGAGCAAGAATGAGGAAGACATGTTTCCAAAACAGATTAAAATATCAACTGCAGGGTGAAGATAAACCCAAAGCAGAAGAAAAAAAAATGCAATTCACATCCTTACAATGTGGAAAGAATATGCAGAAACTCAAAGAAAAAGAAAAATCTCACCAGGAGAGGAAACAAATACTACCTTTCTATAAGAAGAACCTTAAGACTGATGGTTAGCTTTTGAAATCAACAGTGGAGAAGACAATGAAATTATATCTTTAATGTACTGTGCGTGAGAGCCCCCAAAACTAAGGTGCTTGACCCTAATAAAAGGGCCAGCCTAGGCCAGAGCCTAGACTCCATTTTAATTTATGGTAACAGTTACTTCCTTTGAAGACACTTCAAGCCTATAACTAAGCACGTAAATAATGAAACGTTTTTCTCTGTAGTTAAGGATGTGAAAAAAATGTTCCCAGAGGGGGTGTTAACATAAATGGCTTATCAGAAATCTCCTGCTAAGCAGCCTTCAGGAAACATCTTGCTCAAGAACCTATTTTAACAAAATATTCTATTGTCTCACAACCACCCTCCATATTCCACTTTAGTCACGTACTTCTGTATTTTAAGAAAATAAGCAATCCAGATGACTCACATATGTGTGTTTTACCAATCCCCTTTGATTTCCTGCTTTGAGATGTCCCACCCATCACTTCCCTAAATGCTTGGAAACCAATCATAAACACTGTATTTTAAAGTGCAGATTTCACTATATAAATATGCCTATTTGCCTTCAGTTCCCAGAGCACCGGGTTTCACTCTGTGGATTTAGTGTGTAACCCATTTGAACTGTCTCTTGGCCTCCAATAAAAAATCTTTGTTTTTACTTTAACAGAGTAGGAGTTCTTACTCTCTGAGAACTGAAAGAAAATAATTTCCAATCTTGTTGTTGTTGTTAGGTGCTGTCGAGTCGGTTCCAACTGGTAGTGAACCTATGCACCATAGAACGAAACACTGCCCAGTCCTGCTCCATCCTTACAATCGTTGTTATGCTTGAGGTCATTGTTGCAGCCACTATGTCAAGCCACCTCGTTGAGGGTCTTCCTGTTTTCTGCTGACCCTGTACTCTGCCAAGCATGATGTCCTTCTCCAGGGACTGATCCCTCCTGACAACACGTCCAAAGTATGTAAGACGCAGTCTCGCCATCCTTGCTTGTAAGGAACATTCTGGTTGTACTTCTTCCAAGACAGATTTGTTTGTTCTTTTGGCAGTCCATGGTATATTCAATATTCTTCGCCAACACCACAATTCAAAGGCATCAATTCTTCTTCGGTCTTCCTTATTCATTGTCCAGCTTTCACATGCATATGATGTGATTGAAAATACCATGGCTTGAGTCAGGTGCACCTTAGCCTTCAAGGTGACATCTTTGCTCTTCAACACTTTGCAGCAGAAATTTCCAATCTACAAACCCACATACACTGAAAACTTCCTTCAAAATTGAAGGTGATATAAAAACCTGTTCAAATCATCAAAGAATGATGTAATTTACCAATAGCAGAATCAGCACTCATTGGTACTTTTAAGCAAAAGTAAAATGATTCTAGGTGCTGGTTTAGACATTCAGAAAATAGTGAGGAACAGCAAAAATGATACATATGTAGAAGAATATAAATGAGTATCTGTTGGGTAACCCAATATTAACAATAACAATTTTTGAGGGTCAGGGTATATAGTAAAATTCACTATAAAAATAACAGAAATTGGAAGGATGAATAAATGGAGTTAAAGATTTTAAGGTCTTCACTTTGCCCTGGATTAGGGGAAAATGCCAATTAATATTATAGTTTAATAAGTCAAGAATGCACGTTGTAAATTTTTGGGTAACCAAAATAGGAGTCCCTGGGTGGTGTAAATGGTTAATGTGATCAGCTGCTAACCAAAAAGGTTGGAGGTTCCAATGGGCTCAGAGCCGCCTTGGAAGAAAGCCCTGGAGATCTGCTTCCAAAAAAATCATCCATTGGAAACCCAAGGGAGCACAGTTCTACTCTGACACACGTGGAGTTTCCATGAGTCGGAATCATCTCAATGGCAACTGGTTATTGAGTTTTTATCAATGAAATTAGGAAAAAATCATAAACTTCCCACCAGTGGAGGAAAGGTGGAATTGGAAAAAAAAAAAAAAATTCCATCAAGGAAAAGAACAGAGAATGCATACCAAAATGGTAGATCTGAATTGTCAGTAACATACATTCATAGACTGCAAAAGTTTTATCTTATAAAACACATATAGTCATGCTGCTGTTTTATTGGTTTCTTTTGTTTATTTCTTTCCCAAATGATGGAGATCTGTAAGTGAACAATATTTTCTTAGCCACAATGAAAAATAATTATTATTAGGTCCATTGGAAGCGGAATTAGAAAATGATAGCCAAAGCCACTTTGTCACTTTATAACTTTGACATAATATTTAAGATCATGTACACTGTTTAGCATCGTTAACAAAGTTAAAGTTAATGTATGTTAATTTCTGGAAGTACTATAAACAGAATTATGACAACTATAAAATAAGAGATAATTTGAAACATATGAAAAAACAAATGGTTACTATCATTACTATATAAATAATCTTAACCAAATTAAAAAAAGAAAAAAAAAACAATAACAACATTCAACTAATTGTGTTAATAGGTAATTCATAAATTAAAAAAAAATTCAAATGCATAATACAAAATTTAAAAATTAAATGAGATATCATGTTTAATTGAATTCTAAAGATGTTTCAATTGTTTCTTCCTTTTAATTAAGGTTTTTTTTTGAGTCTAGAGAAAAAATGCTTCCTAGGCGATCCTCACAGGCATATAAACTTCTTCAAGGGCCATTGGACAACAAATATCAGAAGTGTTGAGAGTAATTATGCCTTTTGACTCAATAATTCCTCTCCTTGGAACTTATCCTAAAGAAGCAGTGGTAGATGATAACAACGATTTCCATATAAAAATGTCCATTGCCCTGCTACATCATAATTTTGGAGGGTATAAATATCCAACTATAGAGAATAGAATCAATTTATTTTGGTATATTGATACAATAGGATTTCATTTAGTCCTCAAGTATTTTTAGGAATAAGTGATAATTGGTTGTAGGAAAAAAAAAGCTAAAATATTATCAATTAATTGAATAGGACACAAAAGTAAAATAAAACATATTTCCAACTTGGTAAGAAATATAGACCTTTTTTTTTTTTTTTTTTATAGACCTATGCAGTTTGATAAAAAATCTGGAACGCTATATGTGAATACATGATGATCATTCTTTGAGTGTTGGGAGTATTGCTAATTTTGTCTTTATTTTGCTTTTATTCTCCACACTTGATAATTGAAAACATAATTATGTTATGATTAGTTATATAAAGACTGTCCATCAACATTTGTTGAGATACACCATAGTTAAAACAAAATGGCTCTCAGTCTTTCTAAATCAATGGTGCTATGGAGCTGGCTCCTACTGGCTCCCAGAGCCCATTTGTGCACCTTAACTTTGGTCTCACTGATGTCATGTTGGTAGCTTGAAATTGATCAAGAGGAATTTTTACACCATAGAAATCTGCAAATGCTACAAATCCAGGTTTTTCTTATTACAGAGCTAATTGTTAAACATTTACCAGCACACCATAATGCTAAGAAACATCATATAAATGTATTTCAGACAATATATTTAATAAGCAATTCATAGTTCTCAGTAAAGAGATAGTTCGATGTCTATACATTTATTTCTTCCCCCAAAATAACATTCATATTTAATAACAGGTAGCAACCATATTCTTTCCATAACTCTTATTTTCTTTCCATAACTCTTATTTTCTTATTTTACTCTGGTTGTTTTAACTGTCATCTTAGTCAAGTTATTCTTTTCAGTTATTCTTAAGTCATTTTTGTTTAATGTTTACCCTTATATTATTATGCAAAAGCTTCTAGTAAGATTCATACCTCTAGCATCTGATACTTATGAAGAAAACAGGTCCTAGAGCAATAACTATACATTTGGTTTCACATAATAACATCGTAAAAGAGAGATAGATAAATATAACACATATTAATAACACTGCATCTTGCTGGGAGGAACGCAGGCTTTTTAAATCACAGGTGCTAATGAGACTATACCTGCTGAGAGTGAGAAAAGCTGAACATTTTATGTAGATATGTGCATATCAAAGACACTGTGGAGTTTGTACCAATGTTGACCAGTTCTGCCCGTGAAGATTCAAATCGTAGGGAAAAAAAATGTATTTTAGTCCTAGTGATTTTCAATATGACTTTAAAAATATTTGGGTAATTCTCTAATGCCTGCATTTTGATAGCATTTCCTTGAAATAAAAAGGAAGCTTAGGTTTGCAAATTACAGATAATTAATCTTATAATTAATCTGTTGCTATTTAAAGTGTGACATCAGCATCAGGAGCTTGTTAGATATGTGGGTTCTCAGGCTCTGCTCCAGAACCATGGAGTCAGGATCTGCATTTTAACAAGATACCCCGAAAATTTGTATGACCATTAAAGTTAGAAAAGTGCCATTCCAATCTATTCTTATTGTCATTTTAATTGATAATTTCTTTTACTTGTTTTAATACAAAAAACTTAGTTTATAAATCAACTATTTTATTTTATTTTTATTGTACTTTAGATGAAGGTTTACAGAACAAACTAGTTTCTCATCAAACAATTAGTACACACATTGTTCCTTGACATTGATTAACAACCCCACGACTTGTCAACAACACTCTCCCTTCTCAACCGTGCCTTCCCTATTACCAGCTTTACTGTTTCCTATGTCTTCCAGTCCCTGGCCCAGGGCTGCTGTGACCCTTTAGTCTTGTTTTGTTCCATGGGCGTCTTCAATCTTTGACTGAAGGGTGAACCTCAGGTGTGACCTCTTTACTAAGCTGAAAGGGTATCCGGGGGCCATATTCTCAGGGTTTCTCCACTCTCTGTCAGGCCAGCAAGTCTGGTCTTTCTTTTTGAGTTAGAATTTTGTTCTACATTTTTCTCCTGCTCTGTCCGGGACCTCTACTGTGATCCCTGTCAGAGCAGTCAGTGGTGGTAGCCGGGCACCATTTCGTTGTACTGGACTCAGTCTGGTGGAGGCGGTGATAGATGTAAACCATTAATCCTTTGGACTAATCTTTGCATTGTATCTTGAATTTTCTTCCTTGCTCCAGAAGCGCTGAGACCAGTAGAGTATCCTAGATGGCCACTTAAAAGATTTTAAGACCACAGGCACTACTCACCAAAGTAGAATGTAGAATGTATTCTTTATAAACTATGTTATGTCAACTGAGCTAGATATTCCCTGAAATTGTGATCCCCACAGCCTTCAGCCCACCAATTCGGTCCCTCAGGGAGCCTGGATGCGTCTATGGAGCTACCATGGCCTTGCCTTGTACAGGCTGTGCTGGCTGCCCCAGTATTGTGTATTGTCCTACCTGTCACCAAAGTCACTGCTTATCTATTTTCTATTAAGTGTGATTCCATCCCCACTCCTCCCCTCTCTGGAAACCATCAAATATTGTTTCTTTTTGTATGTAAACCTTATCGTGAGTTTTTACAGTAGTGGCCTCGTACAATATTTTTCCTTTTGTAATTGACTTATTTCACTCAGCATAACGCCATCCAGATTCATCCATGTTAGGAGAATGGTTCACAGGTTCACCGTTGTTATCCCTGTGTAATCCTCCACTGTATGTATGTACCACAGTTTGTTTATCCATTCACCTGTTGATGGGCATCTAGGTTATTTCCATCTTTTTGCTATTGTGAACAATGCTGCAATGAACATGGGTGTGCATGTGTCTAGCAGTGGGATTGCTGGATCATATGGTATTTCTATTTCTAGCTTTGTAAGGAAACCCCATATCATTTTCCAAAATGGTTATATCATTTTGCACTCCCACCAGCAGTGCATAAGAGTTCCGATCTCCCCACAGTCTTTCCAACATTTGTTATTTCCTGTTTTATTGTAAATCAACTATTTTAAATGAATGTGATTTATAATACATTATTAAGGGTTTTATTATATCACAGTAAGTTAGTAAGGAACTATGTATTTCATGGAGCCCTGGTGGTACAGTGGTTAAGAGCTTGGCTACTAACCAAAAGAGTGGCAGTTCAAACCCACCAGCTGCCCCTTGAAAAGCCTACAGGGCAGTTCTACTCTGTCCTATAGAGTTACTATAAGCTGGAATCGACTCGATGGCAATGGATTTGGTTTTTTGGTTATGTATTTCTTTCGTTGTATTTGATGCTAAAGGTGCTATGGTGGTACAATTGTTAAAGTATTCAGCTGCTAACCAAAAGTTGATGGTTTGAACCCACCAGCTGCTCTGCGGGAGATCTGCTCCCTTAGGGATTACACCCTTGGACACACTGTGAGGAAGTTCTACTCTGTTCTATAGGGTCTTTATGATGTCGAATCGATTTCACAGCACACAACAATATTTGATGCTATCCTTTTAATGTTATCATAGAGAGCATAATCTAACAACATCCGTGTTATAGAGCTAGTGGAATAGTAGGAAGATTCATACAGGCATACCTTAGAGATATCGCAGGTTCAGTTCTAGACCACCACAAATAAAGTGAGCCACACATATTTTTTGGTTTCCCAGAGCATATAAAAATTATGTTCATATTATACTGTAGTCTGTCGAGTGTGCAATAGCATTATGTCTAAAAAACTATGTACAGACATTAATTAAAACAATTTATTGCAGAAATGCTAACCATCATCTGATCCTTCAGTGAGTCATAATCTTTTTGCTGGTGAACGGTCTTGTCTCAGTGTTGATGGCTGCTGACTGATCAGGGTGGTGGTTGCTGAAAGTTGGAGTGGCTGTGGCAATTTCTTAAAATAAGACAACAATGAAGTTTGCTGCATGAATTGACTCTTCTTTTCATGAACAATTTCTCAGTAGCATGTGATGCTGTTTGATAGCATTTTACCCACAGTAAATCTCCTTTCAAAACTGAAGCCAATTGTCTCAAACCCTGCTTATGCTTTATCAACTAAGTTTATATACTATTTGAGTTCTTTGTTGCCATTTCAACAATGTTCACAGCACCTTCACCAGGAATAGTTTCCAACTCAAGAAAAAAACCACTTTCTTTGCTCATCCATAAAAAGCAATTCCTCATTTGTTAAAGTTTTGTCATAAGGTTTCAGCAATTCAATCACATCTTCGGGCTTCAATTCTAATCCTAGTTCTCTTGCTAATTCCACCACATCTGCAGTTACTTCCTCCACTGAAACCTTGAACCCCTCAAAGTCATCCATGAGAGCTGGAAAGTACTTCCTCCAAACCCCTCTTAATGTCAATATTTTGACCTCCTCCCATGAATCACGTTATGTCCATAATGGCATCTAGAATGCTGAATCTTTTCTAGAAAATTTTCAATTTACTTTACCCAAATCCATCATAGGAATCACTATCTATGGCAGCTTTAGCCTTACAAAACAGCTTTCTTAATTATTAAGACTTGAAAGTAAAATTACTCCTAGATCCATGGGCTGCAGAATGGATGTCCTGTTAGCAGTCGTGAAAACAACAATGATCTCCTTGTATATTCCTTGTATATCTCCATCAGAGACTTTGGGTCACCAGGTGCATTGCCATGAGCAGTAATATTTTGAAAGGATTTTTTTTTTTTTTTTTTTCCTGAGCAATAGGTCTCAACAGTGAGATTAAAATATTCCATAAGCCATATTGTAAACAGATGTGTTGTCATCCAGGTTTTGTTGTTCCATATATAGAGCACTGTTGTAGGTTATATAGAGTACAGGCAGAGTAAATTTAGCATAATTCTTAAGGGCCCTATGATAAATGAGAATTGGCTTCAATTTAAAGTCACCAGTTGCATTATCCCCTAATAAGAGAGTCAGCCCATCCTCTGAAAGTTTGAAACCAGGCATTGACTTCTCTCTAGCTATGAAAATCCTGGATGACATTTTCTTCCAATATAATGCTGTTTCGTCTACACTGAAAGTCTGTTGCTTAGCGTAGCCACCTTAATCGATTATCTTACCTACATCTTCTGGATAGTTTGCTGCAGCTTCTGCACTAGTCCTTGCTGCTTTGCCTTGCATTTTTATGTTATGAGATGCCTTCTTTTCTTAAACCTCATGAGCCAACCTCTGCTAGCTTCAAACTTTTCTTCTGCAGTTCCTTGACCTCTCTCAGCCTATAAAATTGAAGAGAACTAGGGTCTTGCTCTGTGTTAGGCTTTGGCTTAAAGGAATGTTGTGGATGGCTTGACCTTCTATCCTGATCACTAAAACTTTCTTCATATCAGCAATAACGCTGCTTGTCTTTCTTATCATTGTTGTGTTTACTGGAATAATGCTTTTAATTTTCTACAAGAACTTTTCTTTTGCATTTCCAAATTGGCTACCTGTTTGGTGCAAGAGGCCTAGCTTTCTACCTATCTCATCTTTCGACATGCCTTCCTCACTACACTTAATCATTTCTAGCTTTTGATTAAGTGAGAGGCATGCGATCCTTCCTTTCATTTGAACACTTAGAGACAATTGTAGAGTTATTAATTGGCCTAATTTCAACATTGTCATGCCTCAGGGAATAGGGAGGCTCAAGGAGAGGGGAGAGATGGAGGAATGGCTGGTCAGTGGAGCAGTCAGAAAGCACACATTTATCAATTAAGTTTGTCATGTCATATGCATGTGGTTCGTGGCGTTCCAAAACAATTACAATATTAACTCCAAATATTTTAATTTGATCACAGATCACCACAACAGATACAATACTATTGAAAAAGTTTGAAATATTGCCAGAATTACCAAAATGTGACAGAGATACAAAGTGAGGACATGCTGTTAGAAAAATGACACCTATAGACTTGCTCAATGCAGGGTTGCCACACACCTTCAATCTGTAAAAAACATAAGGTCTGTGAAGTACAATAAACTGAAGTGCAATAAAACGAAGTATGTCTGTATCTTTTAGGATCAAATTTTATTTGCATTATACCATTAATGCTAACTAGGCCTCTCTCTGTGCCTCTGTTTACTGGATTATAAATTATAATGAATATTGCATGTCTCTTTGGGAAAATAGAATGAATTTACAGATAGAAGCAGCTGGCCTATAGTAATCAATAGAAATGCATTCATTCAAATCCAATACTATCTAAATTTATGACATGTCTCAAACATCTGTCCTTCTTAATTATTCTAGTCAGGACTTTAGATATATGAGATTGGTTTTGATATTCATGAATCTGAGTAACTGTAGAAAAGTTGATTATAATCATTATAGATCATAAATTCTTTCAACCTACTACCAAGGAGTATGGTTTGTACTAAGAATGCTTGATCTGATCAACCTGCACAGGAAGCACGAGGAATCTCACCAGATCTTGAATTACTTTGGAGAACATTTGAGGAGGTGAAATCATAGTATCTTGGATTTAATTTCAAGAAAATGGCTATAGTGCAATCTCATAATTTATATGATTTTTATATGCTATCAAGGATAAGGATTATTGGATTTGTTATGTAAATAATATTGCAGAGAGGGAAGTTTCCTAAATTCCTTCTATTCTTCCCATGATTTATTAGCAGGCTTTTGATAGGTGGCATAAATCCTATCATTTTTGAATCTCATGCACTCTAAACCAGAAAACACTTCCTTTCAGGGTTTTATTCAAGTAAATAACTTTATTTAGGTAGATAATCGTACATAGTACAAACTTCTAAATATCACGATAAGTAAATATATGTAAAGTATTTTTATATTGTATATATGTAAATAGATATGTGTGTATATAAATATATATGTATATATACTTTAAGGACTAAAGTGACCCAAGCCATGGTGTTTTCAATCATCTCATATTCATGTGAAAGCTAGATGATGAACAAGGAAGATCAAAGAAGAACTGATGCCTTTGAATTATGGTGTTGGCAAAGAGCATTGAATATACCATGGACTGCCAGAAGTATGAACAAATCTGTCTTGGAAGAAGTACAGCCAGAATACTTCTTAGAAGCAAGGATGGTAAAACTTTGCCTCACATGTTTTGGACATTTTATTAGGATGGACCAGTTCCTGGAGGAAGATATCACGCTTGGTAAAGTAGAGGGTCAGGGAAAGAGAGGAAGACCCTCAACGAGATGGATTGACAGAGTGGCTGCAACAATGAGCTCAAACATAGCAAAGATTGTGAGTATGGCACAGGACCAGGCAGTGATTTGTTCTGTTGTATACAGGGTCGCTATGAGTCAGAATCAACTCAATGGCACCTAACAACAACAAATATATACATTTACTTACATAAATACAAAACCCATTACAGTCTAGTCCATTCCAGCTAATAGTGACTTTATAGGACAGAGTATAACTGCCCCATAGAATTTCCAAGGGGCACCTGGTGGATTTGAATAGCCGACCTTTTGGTAGGCAGCGGTGGCATTAACCACAACACCACCAGCGTTTCCACTTATGTACATATATAATGAAAAAACAAACCTGGCAATTCCAACTCAGAGTGACCCTCTATTTATAGATAAGTAATTATATATGTAATAAATCCAACATGGCACATCTATACCTGGAGATAAGCAACCATGAATGCAAATGAATATTTGTTGACATAACAAACATGATATTCTGATATATTATTCCTTCTGGAATGATACGAATCAACAAATAACGATGACACTATTTAGAGAAAATGTGAATCATTATTTTTTTTTTTACTTTTTAATTATCTTTACTTTCCAATGTATATTACAAATAAATATAACATTAATTTTACATAAATTTTTTAAAAATCCCCTCTCCAAGTAGAGACTTCTTTGGAGATTTTATGCAAAATATCATAAAAATTTAATAGGTCTATATATATATATATATTTAGTCTGGGATGTTTTCTTGTTGTTGCTATTGCCTAGTGATTTCTTTTTTGAAAAAATTGGCATTTGAGTATTATAAAGTAGTAATCCTGGAAATCAGATTCTCCTATTTCCTCGGGATTTTTTTTTTTTTTTTTACTGTTGAGGACTTAGGGGTCCATTTGTTTAGTGATTTTCTGCTGTATTTTCTCAAAAATTGTATTACTTGTAGTGTGTGGTTACTGAATTCTCTGTTTTTTTGCTTGTGTTCTGCTACTATTTTGACCAATATTTCATTGAATTCAAGATCTAAGAAAAAACAAAATAAAAAAAAAAACCAAGAAAACAACTCTCCCAGTTTTTATAGATTGGTTCTGTGCTTGAACCCTCCTTTCAAGCTTAGCTACGTTTGCACTGAGCCTGGGTATCAGGCTGAGGAGAAAGCTTAGGGTCGTCTCAGGCCTTTTCTGAGCATGCACCTTGCCCTGAACATCTGTATAGCCTTCTAAATCTCCTGTATACATGAGTTCTTTTGAACGTTCTGATTTCCCAAAAAAACTCTCCCTAGTTTTTTGCTTCTGAACCTCAGGTGGTATTTCGTAAGTTTCAACCATAATATTTTGCCTCAGGTGTTTGTGGGTTGTTAGATTTGTCTTGCAGTGCTTCCCAGCAATTCCCACTGCTTTTCTGGCTTGAATTCACAGCTACACAAAACAGAAATGAGCAGCTTGCATCAGTCCTTCTGAACTACAAAGGACCAGGGTCCAGTCTGGGACCATGGGCTGCTACTACTTTAAGACTTTCACACAGCTAAGGAACTGTGGGACATATATAGGCAAGTAAAAAAAAAATTCCTGACATTTTTAAGTCATAATTTCCTTTTTTTACATAATCTTATTTTGCTGTTGTTGTTAGAATATACACAGCAAAACATACACCGCTTCAACCATTTCTGCGTGTACCCTTTAGTGACATAGATTACATTTTTTGAGTGGTGTAACTATTTTTATCCTCCTTTTCTGCTTTATTACTCTCCCATTAACATAAACTCACTGCCCCCTAAGGTTCCCATCAAATCTTTCGAATTGCCGTTTTCAATTTGATCCCATATAGATAGTTCTTAAAAGAGCACAACGATCAAGACATTTTTTTACTAGTTAAGTTAAACTGTTGGTTGGTTATAAGAAGACTTCAAAGGATATTTTTGGTTTTAAGTTTTAAAGATTATCTCAGAGCAATAGTTTCAGGGGTTCATGTAACCTTCATGGCTCCAGGAAGTCTGGAGCCCATAACAATTTGAAATTCTTTTTTGCATTTTTTCCTTTTTGATCAGGATTCTTCTATGGAATCTTTGATCAAAATGTTCAGTAGTGGTAGCTAGTCACCATCCAGTTCTGGTCTCATGGCAAAGGAAGCAGTTGTTTATGGAGGCAATTAGCTACGCATCCCATATCCTCCTCCTTTTTCTGACTCTCCTTCTTCCTCTGTTGTTTCAGGTGAAGAGAGAGACCAATCGTGCCTTGAATGGTCCCTTCCAAGCTTTTAAGGGCCCAGACATTATGCAGCAAACTTGGATGTAGAACAAAAGTTCTAAACATGTTATTAGGCCGATTACCTACTCATATTTTTTCTTGATTCAGTGTTCACTTGGTGCAAACCTTTGATCCAAAAAGTTCTGGCATAGTTAGATTTGTCAGTTTCTTCTTGTTTTTGATGATTTTGTAGGTGGAAAAAAGCTTGTAGCTGCCCCCTCCCTCATCTTGCTTCGCCTTTTGTCTTAATAGGGTCTTATCATTTTCCAGTAACTTCTGAGAACAAGCCATATTACATGAGCAGAAATATTGAATATCTCAAACTACCTTTGGAAGTCATCAGTTTCCACATTTGCACGTAAGCTATACAACGTTTGAGTAATTAAAGATGTATTCTCATTTTAAAGATGTGTAACTTTCTAATTTTCTGAAACTCATAGACTCAGTATTTCCACAACACCTGAAACCTAGATATCTTCTTTTATGTATGATGGGCTCTCCTACACATCAACATTTCTCTTTTACACCTTTATCTTTCTTTCATCACCCACCAGATTATGTTAGCATAGTACACCATTTAATGACATTATTAGCCATTTTAATAAATTGATTACCTGTGATTCTCACTGCACATATAGTGTCTAAAACCCAACTGGCATGACTATGATTCTCTGTATGAGACAGAAGCATTACAGCAATTAGATAGAGATGATATTAAGCATTGTAAGAATGCCAAAACAGCATAATGTTAGTGTCCTATCTTAAAAAAAATTAGTCTGGATCACAATTTAATACTCATGAATATTTTATTAACATTACTAAAGAATAAATGTTATAATAAGTAATTTAGGATATGTTAGTTATAAATTTATCATTTTTCTTTAAATATGTGAATAGAGTGCTAACCATGTGAGAAGCATTGTGATTCCCAGTATGTGGGTGAACAAGAATAAAACTGTCCGAGCTCACAGAGTGTTTGCAAAAAAGATAAGACCCAAAATTATTATAATGACCAAGATTAAAAATGATGTCTTAGTTATCTAGTGCTGCTATAACAGAAATACCACAAGTGGATGGCTTTAACAAATAAGAATTTATTCTTTTACAATCTAGTAGGTTACAAGTCCAAATTCAGGGTGTCAGCTCCAGGGGAAGGTTTTTTTCTCTGTTGGCTCTGGAAGAAGGTCCTTGTCATCAATCTTCACCTGGACTAGGAGCTTCTCGGGTACAGGGACCCCAGGTCCAAAGGACATGCTCTGCTACCAGTGCTGCTTTCTTGGTCATATGAGGTTCCTCATGTCTCTGTTCTTGCTTCTCTCTTTTACATCTCAAAAGAGATTGGCCCAAGGCTTAATCCCATCTTGTGGATTGTGTCTTGCCTCACTAACGTAACTGCCACTCATCCCATCTCATCAACATCTTAGAGACAGGATTTACGATACAGGACAATCACATCAGATGACAAAACGGTGGACATTCACACAATACTGGAAATTGTGGTATAGCTAGATTGATACATATATCTTTGGGGGACAATCCATGACAGAAATTATAATGAGAAACACGTAAGTGAGATGGGCATTTGGAAGAAAACAATGATTATTTTTTCACATGGGAAAAGAATGAAAATTCTAATAACTTAGCTTTCCTTATATGGGCAGGAAAGCTTCTGAGAAGAGGGTCTGAAATTTGGCTTGGAAGAAGAGATAATTTGCAAGCATTCCCACCAGTAAATAAAGCTTCCAGAGACTTATGTATTTGGAATTCAGTCCTACTGTAGCTTTTACAATTAGGGGATATTATTATTATTTTATGCCCTGATTTGTACCTTCTGTCCCATGCTAAATCCTAGGTCTTGTGTCCCACATTAAAATATTTATAATTAAAGTACTTATATCATCTCCATGTTTTATAATTATTTGTAAATTGTAACCACAAAAGGAAAAAAAATGGCTTTTTCAAAATTGAAATGTGTATCTGACAAGATGAGAAACAGTTCAACACGTGAAGTTAACATGCTAAATTTTTCACACAGCAGTTTAACTGGGTTAATGATCAAGGTAGTGAGTGGCATATTCATTTAAACTACATTGTAGTAGCACTTTTTAAGTCAGTAGCCAGCAATCTCAAGTGATCTAATGGTACAATAAAGCAAAGTCATGAAAAATAGATTATTTGACAAAACAATGATTCATAAGAAGACAGTTTGAGTTCACATATGTTACCTATTTTAAACTTTATTTGTTGATGGAGGAATGGTCAAGATATGTTAGTTAAACTTGGCATAAAAAAACAAACAAAGAAACAAACCAAAACCATTGTTGTCAAGTCGATTCCTACTCATAGTGACCCTGTAAGACAGAGTAGAACTGCCTTATAAGGTCTTCGAGGAGCACCTGGTGGATTCGAATTACTGACCTTTTGGTTAGCAGTCGTAGTTCTTAACCACTATGCCACCAGGGTTTCCAACCTCAATAAATGTATGATACATCTTTATGTAGTTTGTGGAAGATCAAAAACTTTATTAAAAGAAACAAGAAATTTTGTGAAACAGAGAGGAAATACAAAGTTAAATGAAAATTTCAAAATATTTATCCAACTTGCTGCTGACTAATTTTTGTCCTAAGACAGTTGAAGGACACTTTCACTGTCATCTGAATGTAGAAATTTCTCCATGAAAATACTTGAAAAATGGTATTGTAGGTCAATATTTTCATCATCAATTATTAAATATTGTATGAGTTTATAATAAATAGTTATAATTAAATATTATTCTCAAATAATCATTAAAGTAAGTGTTAGAAAACAGTTTTGGCATTCATTTGTGTAGCCGTAACAAAAATATGTAATTTTCAAAGATTACTGTAACTTTTTTGCACATTGAAAAATTTCAGTTCAGTTATAGCGAAGCATTACTTAGCAATCTCTCAAAAACAAATATAATTCAAATAATAAGTAATCACTAATCATGTTGAAGAGCTAAGTAAAAATAGACTTCCAAAATCATTGATTTATGGGAGCATTATGTCTCAGTAGGATTTATCCTCTGTCTGTAATTATTTTGTACTCATTGCCAAATATGCTGGGTGACATTTCTTGCTAGAGTAAGAGGGGTTCTAACAAAGTGAAATGCTTCAGAAATCGGGGTCAGTAATCTAAGATCAAGACTACAGAAAATTCAAGTTTAATTATCAGAAAATGTACAAGACCTGGATTAGGGGGCCAGATCTCCAAGCTATCAGTTAGGTATTGCTTGACTTATCCCAGGAATATAGGAAAGAACCCAAAGGTGAATTCATACTGCGTAACAGAAATGAAGAAATAGAGCAACATAATAACTTTAAACTTATTTATTTAACTAGGAACTCTTCAGTTGGGGGGGGGGTTATGTATTACTTATTTTGTATCTCCAGAAAATTGTTCTGTAATTGACATGGTTTATGTATTTAATATTTGTTGAATAAATATCAATTACCTACCTGGGAAAGAGAAAGACTAACGTTGAGCCAAACACACAGAGTGATAAGGATTTATACCAGGTGATGAAAGAGCCCTTTTGGTTCAATTAATTCCAACATAAATTAAAGGAGCGAGTTTCAAAAGAAGACAAAGAGCAAGCCAGGGTGAGTGTGATAAAAAAGGGGGACAGTGAAAAATTTCACCTTTATAGTGCATGGGAGGGATCAGCATAAATTGAAATTCTGCCTGGAAGTGGATCTAGTCCTCACCTCATGTCTCTATACCCTTGTCGCCAGCTGCTCTAAGCAGCACTCTCTGTTTGGTCAGGGGTACCAGCTGAAAGCTCAGGGGGTCCTCATCCTCTGAATTTATAATCTGCTGGTTCATACTCTCCAGACCAGCTGCCTGGTCAGCCCTTCTCTGACCCAGCCACCACAAACCAGGTTAGAACACACAAAGTGAAGGATGTTGTCCTTTAGATGGACTGCCCATGTAGGTCTATTTCATCCCCACCTACCCAGAACTGGATCACAGTTTACAAGTTAGAAGGACTCTGTTCTTCAGACAGCCACACAGACAGACACCAGCCCCTGCTGCCTCTCATTGCCCTGTTGGGTTCCTTAATTTCTTGAAATGGCTCACAAAATTCACAGAAAGAATCTGTACTTGTAGTTAACAATTTATTATAAGCAGAAGGGAGATAAATGAAGACAGGGCAAGGTCTAGAAGGGTTCCTGGAGTAAGGTTTCTGTTGTCTCCAGAGACACATCACCCTCCCAAGAGCAGATGTTCTAGCCAATCCAGAAACCCCCGGAAATTCTGTGTTCAGGGCCTTTCATTGGCCTCCTTGCATAGTCATGATTGATTGCATCATGCTCTCCCCGCCCTTCCTGATGTTAGCTGACCAGTTGTGGCCTTTGGGGCTTGGCCTCATTTGCACAAATTTTCAAGTGTTGCCTGGTTGTTTTGGAAAACAGACTCTTTGATTGTTCAGAAGATCCCGAGAGCTATCATTCAGGAACTAGAGAAAAAAGCCCAGTGAGTTCTTTGTCTCACTGTAAGGAATGCGCTAAATGAAGAAATGTTTAGTTTTCTGGGTTTTAGAGCAACAAATGTCATTATTGGTATTCTTTGACAGATTCAGGATTCTACTCCTGTAATTTTCCTTAATGCACGTTGCTTGTATTTTGTGGATATTATAGTTTTAATTTATTTTTTTTTTACTGTGATAAATGTCCATTGTAACAAAACACAAAAAGAGGAAAATGAAAACAGCCCCAATGTTATCAACCAACAAGCCACAGTTAAACTGTTAGTACCATTCAGATTTTTCACATTAATATGAAATATTAATATCCGCACACACACTCACACACACACACACTAGGAGAACAACATTCTGATTTGTCTATTTTTACACTTATATATATATTAGAGAACACTATGTATTCTATCATATTTTGATAGTCTCACAGTTCTGCGTTGTATGGAGGTATTATAACTCTTTAATGTATTTTTAGCATCTTACATAATTCCAATTTTTGCCCCGATAAACACAACTTTTGTGAACTTCTTTGTAACTATATGCAGTATTTTTATTACTTATGTTAGATATGGAGCCCTGGTGGCACAGTGGTTAAGAGTTTGGCTGCTAACCAAAAGGCTGGTGTTTTGAATCTTTCAGCCCCTCCTTAGAAACACTATGGGGCAGTTCTACTCTGTCCTATGGGGTTATTATGAGTTGGAATTTTATATATATGTATATATATATCTTATATATATATACATATATATATGTTTTGGGGGGATATATATCCATTTCAGTTTCCTTATGGTCATTACTAGATATTGCAACATATTTTTAGCTTTGATTATTAAAAATGGAAACTATGATATCTTGTCATGTCTTAAATTACATTTATTTGACAATTTACTGAAGAGGCACAATTCTTTAGATCTTTATTAGTTGTTTAAATTATTTATTCAAAATTTACTTTTGTGAACATTTTCTTAATTTTTACCACTTAAACTTTAATGATTTATAAGAGATGTTTATGAGATAACATTGAAGTTTTATCTGATATATGTATATCAGATGTATAAAATATTTCTGAAATTCTCCCTTGCCTTCTCATTTTTATGACATTTCTGAGGTGCGGAAGTTTTAATTGTTATATATTTAAATATATTCTTTAATCGTTACTGCTTTTAGTGTCATGATTAGACAGGTCTTCAGCCAAAAATTATATACATATTCATATTTATGTACCTATTCATGTATTGTATTCTAATGTGTTAATGATTCTTCTGCTATCACATTCATTTATTTATTCTAAAATAAATTTCGTTTTCGGTAAATGTGTGATAGGAATCCAACTTTTAATTTTTCCTAAATTATTAGCTACTTGTGTCGTCATAACTGAATAATCTATTTGTATCTACTGTAATTGGGCATGTTTCAATATCTTTTAATTATTCAATCAAAATATATGATAGAATTTTGATAGAAATTTTGTTCCTTCAAAAGATGAGTAGATTTCTTTATTTAAAAAAGTCACCTGGAAAATAACATTTTTTTTTCCTGTATTTTTGTGTTTCAAAAAAGCCTACTACCTTTTGCACAATAACATTAATCCTATCAACTTAGATTCGATTCTTTAGATCCTCCTTAAAAGAATAATCCTACTACCAGCAAATGGAATATATGTCTTCCTCTTTTTAATAATCCCAATTATTTTCTTTTCTTATCTAATTGCAGTTGCTAGAATTAAAAAAAAAAAAAGTTAAATTACTGTTATGCTTTTGTTGATTATGAACTATTTTAAACAGTAATAAGAATGACATTAAACACACTCAATGCTGGTGTCTGTATGTATGTGTATGTATATATAAATATTTATTTAAATTTTATCAAATGCTTTTCAATTGCTTTTGAGAAATTATTTTTTTTTCTATTTGTACTATTCATAGGATACATTGCATTATATTTTCAGTAAGTGAATTGTTCTTAGAATACATCTTTCAGGGACAATTAATAATTAATATAGAACCTATTCAAGTTGGTAGTTCCAAATCTATGCCCTGAAATATTTCAAATTAACATTTTTAGTTGTTGTTACTTTTCTCATTGTTGTTTATTTCTATGCTTTGTCATGTTTTAGAAACACAGGTAATTAAAGTAAAATAAAGTTTTATATCATGAGGGAGACATTAGATATCAGAAATTAGCTAAGGATTGAGATTTGAATGAAGAAATTTATAACTTGTCTGGGTCTCAACAGTTTGGGCCAGGGACTTTTGGTTCCTGTTGTTAGGTGTTGTCAAGTTGGTTCTGACTCATAGTGACACTATGCAATAGAACAAAATACTTCCCAGCCCTGCACCATCCTCACAATCCTTATTACCCAGTGCACCCAGTGCTGTCTTGTTACGCCTAGAAAATCATTACAGTCACTGTGTCAATCCACCTTATCCAGAGTCTTCCTCTTTTTCACAGACCCTCTATGAAGTATGATGTCTTTCTCCAGGGATTGGTCCCTCCTGATAACACACCTAAAGTACATGAAATGAAGTCTCGCCATCCTCACTTCTAAGGAGCATTCTAGCTGTACTTCTTCCAGGAGAGATTTGTTTGTTCTTCTGGCAGTCCATGATACATTCAATATTCTTTACCAACACCATAATTCTTCAATGGTCTTCTTTATTCATTTTCCAGCTTTTGCATGCATAGAAAGTGATTGAAAATACCATGGCTTGGGTCAGACACACCTTAGTCCTCAAAGTGATATCTTTGCACTTTGAACACTTTAAAGAGGTCTTTTGCAACAGATTTGCCCAATGCAATATGTCATTTGATTTCTTGAAAGCTGCTTCTATGGGTGTTGATTGTGGATCCAAGTAAAATAAAATCTTTAACAACTTCAATATTTTATCTGTTTATCATGATATTGCTTATCAGTCCAGTTGTGAAGATTTTTGTTTTCTTTTGTTGAGGTGTAATGCATATTGAAGGCTGCATTCTTTCATCTTCATCAGTAAATGCTTCAAGTCCCTTTGCTTCCAGCAAGAAACGCTGTGTCATCTGCATATTGCAGGATGTTAATATGACCTCCTCCAATCCTGATGCTGCATTCTTCTTCATACAGTTCAGCTTCTAGGATTCTTTGCTCAGCATACAGATCGAATAAAAATGATGAAAGGATACAACCTTGATATACACCTTTTCTGATTTTAAACTACTCAGTACCCCCCTTATTCTGTTCAAGTGACTGCCTCTTGGTCTATGTACAGGTTCCACAGGACCACAATTAAGTGTTCTGGAATTCCCATTCTTCACAATATTATCCATGATTTGTTATGATTGACATGGTTGAATGCCTTTACATGGTCAATAAAACACAGATAAACATCTCTCTGGTATTCTCTGCATTCAGTCAAGATCCATCTGACATCAGCAATGATATTTCTCTTTCTACATCCTCTTCTGTACCTGGCCTGAAATTCTGGCAGTTCCCTATAGCTGTACGGCTACAACCACTTTTAAATTATTTTCAGCAAAATTTTACTTCCATGTGGTATTAATGATATTGTGCAATAATCTCCACATTCCACTAGATCACCTTTCTTTGGAATAGGCACGTATATGCATCTCTCCCAGTAGGTTGGTCAGGTAGCTGTCTTCCAAATTTCTCAGCATAGACAAGTGAGCGCTTCCAGAGTTGCATCTTTTTGTTGAAACAACTCCGTTGGTACTTGGTCAGTTCCTGCGGCCTTGTTTTTCTACAATGACTTTAGTGTACCTTGGACTTTTTTTTTTCTGCACCATCAATTATTGATCATATGTTAACACTGAAATGGTTCAAGGATGACCATTCTTTTCAGCGCAGTGACTCTGTGTATTCCTTCCATCTTCTTTTGATACTTTCTGCGTTGCTCAATATTTTGCCCATAAAAAAAAAAAAAAAACTCAAACCCATTGCCATTGAGTTGATTCCGACTCATAGTGACCTGATAGGACAAAGTAGAACTTCATCTTTCAGGGTTTGAACCTACAATTTCTTGTATCAAATACTTGTTAATTCAGGGTTTACTTGCAGAAATCAAAAACAACCTTACTGTTTTTAAAGTAGAAATTGATTTAATACAGAAAACTAGGTAACTTCTCAAACTTTAGAAGTATTGGAGAAAAGCTCTCTAAACAGAGCATGGAGGAATGACTTGCAGATTGACACTGCCAATCTGGCCCAACAAGGATGGTTCTGTCTCAGCTACAATCACAAAGAGGAGAAATAAGAAAGCCGCTCTTGAAAACACTGAGCCCCAAAGCACCAGCCATTAGGGATCTGAAACCATAAGTAGGTGAGCTGTCTTCTATATCCAGAGAGGATGTTTCTGACAACCAGAAAAATCAAGTGCTTCCTCAGCTATCTTGGAGAAACCTCAGAAGGAGAAGTGGCAAGCTCTCCTTCTCACACTGAAGATCCTAGCTACAAAATTGTTTTGAAAAAAACATTTTTTTTTTTTTTCCAATATGACCTGTCTCTTTGGTAAAAATAAACACTGAGGGGAGGGTGGAAAGGTGTTGAGGGCCAAACAGCCATGTTCCCCATGGAGAATATTTCTAAGTGTGCACTTGGTTTCGTTAATTTTTACCTCAAGCACAGTGAGTCCTTTAGATACAAACACGTACGTCTTTTAGGAGCTCACAACAATTTCTATTATCATTGTTGTGGCAACTGCTTCTGCTGCTGTTACGGTATATCTTCCATTGTTTCTCCACTGTTTTTAAAAATTCTTTAATTCTGCTTCAGACTGGCTACAAGAGTCCATTTATACATCTCCTATCTCCCAAAACATGATTACGGAAAGAAAAATAAATATATAAGTATAGGGCCAAATTCATGTAGCATGGAAATACTCAGAAGGATGCTGTTGAAGAATAAAAATATTTGAGACATTTCTTGATATAAAGAAAATTTCATTAAGTTAAGAGCAGTATAACAGCCGATAAAACTATAATCTCATCCGGCACACACATCACTGTGATTTTTCCTAACATAACTGCCCAAATTGTCGGTTCAGTTTTAGAAGAAGCACAGAGTGAGGGAAAGGTGCACAGCAGCCAGCAGGGTAACTAATTACAAAATTTTGGAAAAATTGTACTCTCACAGCTTGTGACTTTTGACTCAAGAATAAATCCAGAAACATGCTCTATTTTTGTGAGAAGGATAAACCATTGAAACTTCTGTTGCTAGTCTTGTGCTTGAGAGAAAACTGTGGCCATACCTGCAGGTAGTTGCCATCTTCATGAATGGATATAAAGCTTTCCTTGAAGGCATACACAATAATGTTTATACCAGCATAATTCATTATTGTCAGATACTAGAAACAGTCCAAATGCCAATCAAGAGTAGAATGGTTATATACACAGCATTATATGCATAAAATTGGTTTTATACAGCAATGACAATAAACTAAATGCCATAAAACACAATACCATGGATGAATCTCAGAAACATGCCATCGAGTGAAAGAAGGCAAGCATACGATAATCACGCTACATGATTCCATTTATATTAATGCCAAAAATAAACCTGAACAATGGTATTAAGCTATGAATGATTAGAAGAGCTATCTACCTTTATCTGTCTGAATTAATATAACATCCAAAACCAAAAACCTCTTGTCTTTGAGTCAATTCCCACTCATAACGACCCTATAGAACAAAGTAGAACTGTCCCGTAGGGTTTCTGACGCTCTGGTGGTGCAGTGGTTAAGAGCCTGGCTGATAACCAAGAGGTCAGCAGTTTAAATTCACCAGCCACTCGTTGGTAATGCCATGGGACAGTTCTGCTCTGTCCTGTAGCATCACAATGAGTCGAAATAGACTCAACAGCAACAGGTTTGGTTTTTGGGTTTGGAGTCTTTATGGGAGCAGGCTGTCACATGTTTCTCTGGTAGAGAAGCTGGTGAGTTTGAACAACCGACCTGTCGGTTAGCAGCTGAGAACTAAACCACTGTGTCATCAGGGCTTCTTTAGTATAACGTCAGAATAATGATTTTCAGGAAATTAGAGTGGAGTGAGTTTTGAAGACGGGCATCTATTTTCTTGATCTGTACACCGGATACATAAATGTTATGTTGTGATAACATATTGATATGCACAACTTAGTTGTGTGTACCTTTTTTGTATTTGTGTCATATTTGATTATTTTAAAAAAAGGTGAGCTGAAGCCCCTAAAAAAAGAAGGCGGCTTTCCCCTCTTCACAGATTTAAAGTATTCTGACAAAGTATCATTATTACTAGAGCCTGGGCCCCCATAATTATCATCTGTAATCAGAGACTTTCATTTTGATGATAAAAGTCTTAACCTAGTTACATATATGTGTGGGTGAGTATACGTACACAAGAAAAAGGAATTGCAAAAACTTTAATGATCACCAACAGTATTGAGGACTGCAAATTGAAGAGGAACTAAACATTATCAAACCAAAAAGCAAGAAAGAAAAAAGAAAAATTTAAACAAACAGCTTTGAATTACTAGCTTTAGAGAAAACTAAGGGATTATGTATATTTGAAACAAGAAATACAAGTGGCTATAGAGAAAGAAAAGAAGAGAGGACAGGAAATATTCAACCATTTTTTTTTTAATTAAGTAGATGTTCCTTAAAAAACAAAACAAAACAAAAAAGGTCATTTGACGGATTGGTTGTATTTAGAACAAGGATTGACAAGTCTAGCAGCAAAAATTAGTTACCACGTTATTGAAAGAGCTGAAGAATTCTACCACAAATTAGCCTTATACGACAGGGATAAAAATCATCAAACAAATTTCATAGAAGTCAATCGACCCAATGTTTCCAATATTCGTTTATTAGCTTATTAGGACATCCAGAGGGGGAGATAAGAGACACAGAAATGCACAAATACAAAAGAATAATCTAAGGAAATATGCCAAAACTTTTGAAAAAAATCATGGAAAGAGACCAAAGAATATCTTTCAAAATTATTAACAGTAAGACGAGACAAACATTAATAGGTATGAAAGTAATATTGAACACCAAATACAAATAGAAAGTACTAGGTATCCTACCCTAGTCGGGAGCTGACTCCATGGCAACTCACAACCCCAAGGTACCCTACAACTTGGGGTAAGGGGAATATATTTACAAAAAAGTAAATTTGTCACTGTTTTCTAACTATTTGCCAGAAATGTTTTTGTTGTTAATGCTGTCAAGTTTGCCTGACCAACGGTGACCCAACACGCAAGCCTCCACTGAAAAGACAGGTGGTGGCTGTGCCTGGGGTGCATCGGCCAGCAATCGAACCCTGGGCTCTTGAGTGGAAAAGGAGAATTCTACCACTGAACAACCACTGCCCCTTACAAGAAATACCTGATATTAAAAATTGATGGATCCCTGGCTTCAAATTCTAAGAGTAAATATGCTTAACTTAGCATCCTATAGCTGGCCAAACACGCAATCAAGTATTAGATAAAACAAATGTATATGACAGGTAAGGACTTGTAAAAGATATACCCCATATACACTTCCTGAAAACAAAATTACTTGAATGAATACAAGAAAAGGAAAGAGAAGACATAGATACAAGAAACAGGGGATACCACGTAAGTAGTAAAACATCTCATTAGGTCTAAATAATTGTTGCTGAGTCAGTTGGGAATTTTAAATCAGTTCTTAAGAATTCCAAAAATAGATAAATCATATTTTGTTAATGAATTAACTTTCTCTTTTTTCCCCTAAAACAAACAGAAGAAAGAAAAATGTCCAAAAGAATTTTAATAAAAGACATCGACAAGGATATTTCAAGCATATTTTAAAATCAGCAAAAGCAGGATCTATGATATTAATGTAAAAAAAAGGAAAACAGCACATGGTAGTATTAAACCGAAATGGTAATTGTATTTTAACAATATTAAAGATAAAATCCAACCAGTTTAACAACAAAAATTTCCTTGCACCCTAAATGATAACATTAAAACATAATGCTGATCTAGTATATATGAAAGGAAAGTAGCTAATCTGAGAGTATTTAGCGCACCTGTTTCAGAAATGGGCACTTCAAATCAATGAAATGGAGTCAGAGCATCTACTGAAATTAAAGAAAGGTATAAGTATACATGAACATATTCAGATGTTTCTGCAATGTTGTAATTAAATCTGTCAATGAAATGACATAACATCTTCAGCATGTGTTAATATACTTAAGTATTTGAGACAGTTTCTTGTTTTATATTTTGTTCCAATGATTGATCTGACTATTTCTGATACAGTATCAAGCTGATTTAATTCTTATACCTTTAGAGTGGTTTAATATGGCTTATACTGCTGCTGCTGTTTTTGAATGATCTTCAGCAGAATTTTGCTTGCATGCGGTATTAATGATACTGTTCTATAATTTCCACATTCAATTAGATCACCTTTCTTGAGAATAGGCATAAATATAGATCTCTTCCAGTCAGTTGGCCAGGAAGCTGTCTTCCATATTTCTTGGCATAAACAAGTGAGCACCTCCAGCGCTGCATCCATTTGTTGAAACATCTCAACTGATATTCCGTCAATTCCTGGAGCCTTATTTTTGCCAATGCCTTCAGTGCAGCTTGGATTTCTTCCTTCAGTACCATTGGTTCCTGATCATATGCCACCTCTTGAAATGGTTGAACACCGACTAATTCTTTTTGGTATAATGACAGTGTGTATTCTTTCCGTCTTCTTTTGATGTTTCCTGTGTAGTTCAATATTTTCCCCATGGAATCCTTCACTATTGCAACTTGAGGCTTGAATTTTTTCTTCAGTTCTTTCAGTTTGAGAAATTCGAAATGTTTTCTTCCCTTTTGGTTTTCTATCTCCAGCTCTTTGCACATGTTGTTATAATACTTTAATTTGTCTTCTTGAGCCACCCTTTAAAACCTTCTGTTCAGTTCTCTTACTTCATCATTTCTTCCTTTTGATTTAGCTACTTGATGTTCATGAGCAAGTTTCAGAGTCTCCTCTGACATCCATCTTGGTCTTTTCTTTCTTTCCTGTCTTTCCATCGACCTCTTGGTTTCTTCATGTATGATGTCCTTGATGTCATTCCACAACTTGTCTGGTCTTCAGTCACTATGTTCAGTGTGTCAAACTATACTTGAGATGGTCTCTAAATTCAGGTGGGATATACTCAAGGTCATATTTTGGTTCTGGTGGACTTGTTCTGATTTTCTTCAGTTTCAGCTAGAACTTGCATATGAGCAATTGATGGTCTGTTCCCCAGTCTGCCCCTGGCCTTGTTCTGTCTGATGATATTGAGCTTTTCCATTGTATCTTTTCACAGATGTAGTCAATTTCATTCCTGCAGCAGTATGTCAACCGGAAACTGTGAGAAACTCAGGTTGGTTTCAGAAGAGGACATGGAACCAGGGATATCATCACTGATGTCAGATGGACCCTGCTGAAAGCAGAGAATACCAGAGGGATGTTTACCTGTGTTTTATTGACTATGCAAAGGCATTGGATTGTGTGGATCATAACAAACTACGGATAACACTGTGAAGAATGGGAATTCCAGAACACCTAATTGTGTTCATGAGGAAGCTTTACATAGTCCAAGAGGCAGTTGTTCAGACAGAACAAGGGGATACTGATTGGTTTAAAGTCAGGAAAGGTGTGTGCCAGGGTTGTGTCCTTTCACCATCCTATTCAATATGTATGCCAAGCAAATAATCCAAGAGGCTGGACTATGTGAAGAAGAATGGGGCATCAGGATTGGAGGAAGACTCATTAACAACCCGGGTTATGCAGATGACACAACCTTGGTTGCTGAAAATGGAGAGGACTTGAAGTACTTACTAATGAAGTTTAAAGACCACAGCCTTCAGTATGGTTTGTACCTCAACATAAAGAAAACAAAATTCCTCACAACTGGGCCAGTGAGCAACATCATGATAAATGGAGAAAAGATTGAAGTTGTCAAGGACTTTGTTTTACTTTGATCCACAATTAACTGCCATGGGAGCAGCAGCCAAGAAATCAAACGACGCATTCCATTGGGTAAATCTGCTGCAAAGGACCTCTTTAAAGCGTTGAAGAGCAAAGATGTCACCTTGAAGACTAAGGTGCACCTGACCCCAGCCATAGTATTTTCAACCACATCATACACATGTGAAAGCTGGGCAATGCATAAGGAAGAATGAAGAAGAATTGATGCCTTTGCATTGTGGTGTTGGCGAAGGATATTGAATATACCATGGACTGCCAAAAGAATGAACAAATCTGTCTTGGAAGAAGTACAACCAGAGTGCTCCTTAGAAGCAAGGATGGCAAGACTGTTCTTACATACTTTGGACATGTTGTCAGGAGGGATCAGCCCCTGGAGAAGGACATCATGCTTGGCAGAGTACAGAGTCAGTGGAAAAGAGGAAGACCCTCAACGAGGTGAGTTGACACAGTGGCTGCAATAATGAGCTCAAGCATAACAACAATTGTGAGGATGGTGCAGGACCGGACAGTGTTTCTTTCTGTTGTGCATAGGGTCACTGAGTCGGAACCGACTCGATAGCACCTAACAACAATAACAATAAGGCCAATGTAAATTCACCATTATTATTCTTTTCCATGAAAATTTTTATGGTTATCCTTGCATCTTTCTCATTTTCTCATATTCAAAAGGTGGCTACATTTGAGAAAGTAAAGGGAAATCTGTTCGTTTCATAAAGAAAAGGAAGTATTTATGACAATAATGCTGAATTGTCTCATTTATCTCTTGTTTTCTCCCTCTCATTAACTTTTACAATTTATTTATTTCTGTGTTTCCTTACAGATTATGGAGGGGTTTCCATTTCCTTACAGATTATGGAGGGGTTTCCACTTCAACTGGAACACGTAATAAATTCTGGCCTGGAGCTTTCTCCACTCTCTGCCACTTGTTAACATGCTTTCACCTGCCTTCTCTTTTCACAACTTTTCATTCAGGTGAGTTATTTCCCTTTATATTCCTTTACAGAAAATTAAATTCAGTCATCAGACGGAGTTGAGACATGGGCTTAGTTCTTCATCTTGAATTAAAGCCAATTAAGTGTGTTTAAATTTTCTTAATATGTAGTTTGCTTTAGGAACCAAGCTATGAGAATCCTTTCAGTAGAAAAGTAGGCCAGCAGACTTCCTTTAAGTTATTTTTGTTTCCATGTATATGTTTGGAGCAGCAAATAAGAATATGATTACTTACTATATAAATAATATAAACTGTTTCGAATTTTATTTCCTCCATTCTAATTGAAGGTTTTTTGAGACAGATACGAAAATGGACAAAGAACCTGATTTACAATTATTTTTTCTAGCAGATATTATCAAGAATGACAAAATATAAAAAAAGCATTTTTCCCAATTACACAGAAATTTGCCTGGACAAACTTAGAGGATTGATCAAAAAAAAAAAAAAAAAAATTCCACTTTATTTCTCTAATTATAAATTTTAACTTTACTTACTAAAAAAAAAGTCTCAAGAAACTAAAACAAAAGAATAGTTTCACTTAATTAGATGTCTCAACTCTCTCCACTTTCAGCAGTTAAATTAAAGCATTTTCTGAGAAGGAGAATCTGAACTAAAAAAAAGGATAAAAGGAATTAGTTGGTCTATACTTTTGAAGGATGTAAGAATAAATCGCTTTCACTAAAAATCTTCAGATAATTCATTATTACTCCCAAGAAAATAGATGCCAGAGTTTACCAGAAGAAAGAAAAAACAGTCACTCAATTTTGGGATTATAGCCCAGAGCTGCCCTGAATCTTCGTAGGTTATAAAACCAAAAAAAAGACAAACCTGCTGCCATGGAGTTGATTCCAACTCATAGTGACCCTGTAAGGCAGAGTAGAGCTGCCCCATAGGGTTTCCAAGGGGCACCTGGTGGGTTCGAACTACAGACTTTTTGATTAGTAGCCCAACACTTAACCACTATGCCACCAGGGTTTCCAAAAACTTGTTGCTATGGACTAAATTCCAACTCATAGCAACCCTATAGGACAGAGTAGAACTTTCCCATAGAGTTTCCAAAGAATGCCTGGTGGATTTGAACTGCTAATCTTTTGGCTAGCAGCCGTAGCTCTTAACCAGTACACCACTTTTCCTAGGGTAGGAAATGGAAAATGGATTGATTAATTAATTCTCATGCACATGAGAATTGACCTAGGTTAAAAATGACTTCTAGAACTTGTTTATTTCTTGCCATAATATTCAATGACTGTTTAATTCAATAGCATCACAAAGATTTAGAAGAATCATCTCTTGTGTAATAACTGAAAAAGCTACCACAATCCATTGCTAAAGGAAAGAGTATTCCCACTGACTCTGGATTTATTTTGTGGCTATTCCTCATTAGCAAGGACAAATATGACAAAAAGTGAAGCAATATGATCGGTCCAGTTTTGTGGGGAAGCTCCAGTACCCTCTTTGTGGTGAGAAGAACAGAAGGCTTTGGAGTGACTGTTGTATGACTGTTTTCATCACACAGCGTACACTTGGTTTATATGTCCAGCTAGTGCGTGGCTACCTGTGTGTGTTCCTGGCTTAAATAGCCCATCTTTCTGCAGAACATTTAGAAATCTTGCTAGACTGCATGTTTCTCACACCTAGTTTGCCTTACCACTTACTCACGACCCATGAACGTCCTCACCAGCCCCCAGTTCCACCCAAATTCATCTCTCTCTGGACTTTTCTATTTTTACTCTGTTGTCGTCTTTTAGCCCTCAGAATTCTCACTGTATTTACCTTTTCTAAACTTTATTTGATTCACTTCCAATGCTACAGGAAACCCTGGTGGCATAGTAGTTAAGTGCTAGGGCTGCTAACCAAGAGGTCAGCAGTTCAAATCCACCAGGCGCTCCTTGGAAACTCTATGGGGCAGTTCTACTCTGTCCTATAGGGTCGCTATGAGTAGGAATCGGCTCGACGGCAGTGGGTTTGGTTTTGGTTTGGTTCAATGCTACTCTTTATTTTTGTATTTTTATGAGCATCATGGCTTCCCAGAAAAATCCTAAAAAAAAAAAAAGTCTATGATTTATGTTATTTATCCATTATGACACCTAGCACTGTTCTATAGACATAGAAGGCTCATAAAGCAAAATATTAAAACATAAATTAGTAGGGTTTAAAACTAGGTTTTCTCACCAAATATAGCAGCCCTGAGTTCAGTTTACTTTACAACTTCTGATATATTTACAGCTGTAAACAGTCAGTCACATTTATAAATGCCACTACTATCTATCTCTGAAAAATATAATAGGAACCTTTGTGCTTTCTTTCTTCTGGAATATTTTCAATAATTAAATATAATTAATAGCCAATTTGCTTTTAGAAAATCAGCACATTTCTGCAACGCTGAGAGAATTATGAGAAACATATGAAGAGATTTGTTATGATGAATTCACCCTTGTTTTTCCTTTTCTCTAACCTCTCTATAGCGACCTATGCCATCCAATGTGTATATTTATTTTTCCATTCATCCTTTTATTCATTTGTCTACTAAATATCTATTGTTTGTATATTGTGTACCTAGGTCTCTATTAAAGTGTGAGAATAAAATGTGACATACATAGTACCTGCATTCACAAACATTAGAAATTGTGGAGAGACAAATATACAATTACAGGCAGTCTCCAGGTTATGAAAGTCTGACTTACATACAACCTGTAGTTATGAACCAACCCCTGTAAAGCCTATTATATTAAACATTTGAAGTACATATGATGGTTTGTGATAAATAGGTGCTACTTTGCAACACACATCAAACATTATTATTATTATTACTGTATTATTATGTTAAAGATGTTTTAGTGTACCTGGAAGTGTTTCTCAGTTTTTTTAACTCGTAGAAATGTACACTGTATACTACGTACTAAGACAAACATTGACTTACTGATGTTAGATACGAACCACACCTAACCACATCCAGCTTATGTACGGATTCAACTTAAAGACAGTTTTAGGAACGGAACTCTTTCGTAATCCAGGAACTGGATTTTACAGTAGCTTTTTTTTTCTGATGACTACTAGAATAGGAGATGCATCAAATGCTTTAAAGCACGTAGTTTACATACTTCTGAGGTTCATTACCTATTCAAGTTAGCCACTTAAGCAAAGATGTAAAGGAATTAGCCCGAGAAACAGAAAAGCACTTAGGTTAAAATGAAGACTCATTCAATATTATAGGAACTGCCCTGAAAATAATAATAATTCAGTATGGTCGTAGTGCAGAATATGTAGGATATCAAAATGTCTGACTGCAGGAGGGTTTTTTTTTTTTTTTTTTTTTCGCAAAGTGGGGTGTAGAACATTTTCTTAATAAACATTGTTATACCAATTGACCTAGATGTCCCTTATGGTCCCCAGACCCTAGCCCCAGCTACTCAGTCACTCAAAGTGTTTGGATGTATCCAGGAACCTTCTTAGCTTTTGTCTAGTTGAGCTGACATCGCCTGTATTGTGTGGTATCCTTTCCTTTACCAAGGTTGATCCTTGTCTGCTATCTAGTTAGTAAATTCCTCACCTTCTCCCTCCGCACCCTCGTAACCTTTTCTTGAGTTCTGATAATAGTGGTTTCATACAATATTTGTCTTTTTCTGACTGACTAATTTCACTCAGCATAATGCCTTACAGATTCATCCATGTTGTGAGGTGTTTCCTGAATTAATCATTGTTCTCTGTCTTTGTGTAGTATTCCATTGTGTGCATGTACCATAATTTGTTTATCTACTGTTGCTGTGCACTTAGGTTGCTTCCATCTTTCTGCTACTGTGAAAAATGCTGCAGTGAACATATGTGTGCATATATCTATTCCTGTAACGGCTCTTATTTCTTTAGAGTAGATTCCTAGGAGTGGGATTGCTGGATTGTATGATATTTCTATTTCCAGCTTCTTTAGGAAGCACCGAATCGTTTTCCATTTTACATTCCCACCTGCAATGTGTAAGAGTTCCAATCTCTTCACAACCTCTCCAACAGTTGTTTTTTTGTGTTTTTTGGATTAGTGCCAGCCTTGTTGGGGCAAGGTGGTATCTTACTGTAGTTTTGCATTTCTCTAATGGCTTATGATCTTGAGTATTCCCTCATGTGTCTGTTAGCTGCCTGAATGTCTTCTTTGGTAAAGTGTCTGTTCATATTCTTTGCCGATTTTTTTTTAATTAAATTATTTATGTTTTTGTTGCTGAGGTGTTGCTGTATCTTGTAGATTTTAGAGATTAAACTCTTGTCGGATATGTCTTAGCAATTTTTTTTTTTCCCCAGTCTGTAGGCTCTCTTTTTACTTTTTTGACGAGCATAAGTGTTTAATTTTTAGGGGCTTCCAGTTGTCTAGTTTGTCTTCTGGTGTTCATGTATTATTAGTTATGGTTTGTATACTATTTATGTCATGTATTAGGGCTCCTAGCATTGTCCCTATTTTTAATTTCATGATCTTTATCACTTTAGATTTTATTTTTAAGTCTTTGATCCATTTTGAGTTAGTTTTTATGTATGGTGTGAGGTGTGGGTCCTGTTTCATTTTTTTGCACATAGATATCCAGTGACAACAGCACCGTTTGTTAAAGAGACTGTCTTTTCCCCTTTTGGGCCTTTGTCAAATATCAGCTGCTCATAGGAGTATGGATTTATGTCTGGGCTCTCTGTTCAGTTCCATTGTTCTATGTGTCGGTTGTTGTACCAGTACCAGGCTGTTTTGACTGCCGTGGCAGTACAATAGATTCTAAAATCAGGTAGTATGAGGCCTCCCGCTTTACTCTCTTCAGTAATTCTTTACTTATCTGGGGCCTTGGAGGAGCATCTTTTTAAGTCACATTAAGGTGCGTAGAAGTTACCCAGAAGGAAACAGGTAACCAATGAACACCATAGATCAGAAAAAAAAAAAAAAAAAAAATTATAGATCAGAGGGGATTGTATAATTAAACTCAAGGCATGGCATTATGATTCCTGACCTTGTTCCAGACTGCCTGGATTCCATTGTCAGATCTGTCAATGGGATGCATTAGCTTATGACAAGTAATATAGCCTCTGTATGCTTCCATTTCCTCATTGTAAAATTAGAGTAATAATAATACCTACCTCATAGGATTGTTTGAAGGCTAAACTGAGTTAATGTTTGCTCAATTTATAGAAAAATGCATAACACTTAAACCAAATAAACCAAACTCTTTACCATCAAGTCAGTTCCAACCCATTGTGACCCTGTAGGATAGAGTAGAACTACCTCATAGGGTTTCTAAGGTTGTAAAGTTTACAGCAGCAGACTGCCCCATCTTTTTCCTGCTGAGCAGCTGGTGGGTTCAAACTGCCAACCTTTTGGTTAGCAGCTGTTATAACCACTGTACCACCAGGGCTCCTTGCCTAACACATAATACTAAACCAATGTTAAATATTTTTTAGTTTGTTTTTTGGAACATTTATTTTTACTGAAGAATGGAAAATGAAAGCACAGAGAAGCAAGGATTAACTTAAACAACGTTAATGCAAATTAAGCAAAAATTATTGGTGAATTCCGATTCCACCGGAACCCCATTTTACTTCCATTACATTGGAAGTGGAGGCTGTCCCTTGCCATTTCAGTTTTCTCATGCCACTGAAAGAACAGACAACCCAGGGGGTTATTATGTTGCCTAGGGTATTTGATTCTCACTGTCAAGATAAAATTGATCACTCCCTCACAAAGAGGGCAGAGGGGACTATTGATGAGACCCAGTAGATTTCTGGGACGCCTCTCAGCATTATCAGATCTAGTAGTGGAAGTGATTGAAAGTCTAGAGTAAAGTAGCAACATCAAGAATTCAGATCCCTCAAGAATGAAGGTTTCATTACCCTTATTGGATAAAGAATTCCAATAAAAAGATTCCAGTAAATGAAAAAAAAAAAAAATGAAAAGCAAACATAAAATGGATAGTGGAGGAAGGAATGAAGTCATAAAGTCCAATAGTGGCCTCAAGACCACTTAAAGAAACAAGGACCTTTATATCTTTCCTTTCCCTATAACGTGTATATATCATGTGTATAGTGAATAAACATATACACGCACACACACAAACTCACACATACTAATTTATATGCATATACACATGAAGCAAAGTAATCTACATATGGTTCTGTATTTATAATATAAAGTGTTTTATATATTTATATTTTTACTTTTTCTTATTTTTCTATGATTTCATACAGGCATTGCATATCATAGTTAAAATTCCTATTCATGTTTTAAGTTACAGGGTGTCAAGTTAGTATCGTGAGGTGGCTAAAGGAAGAGTGAACAATGTTTAATCATTCTGGACTTGGACATAGATGCAGAAGCCGATAAGACTTTTGGTTGCTTTGTTTTCCAAAGACAGCAGGAGAATTACTTGTATGAGGGAGAGTTGAAATATGCTAGAAGGGATAGTGTTGATGTTGGTAGAGGCGGTGGTATTTGTAGGGTGTTTTTGTTAGTTTGTTTTTGTTAGTTTTGTTTTTTAAAGGAGGATGGTGCATTTGGTGTGGGAAAGCCAAGTTGTGAACTCCCAGGGACACACATTATTTGAGGTCATTTTTGAATAATCACTTTCTATTTTAAAATTTCCCATCAATATAAGTCCAGCTTATCAAGACAGAGGTTACTGAATTCTCACCTTCAGATGTTTTATGCAACAGTGGTGCATTCCTGTAAGTTATGGTCTGCCAATCCAGAGTGAATTTTCAAGGCTTGAGTTTTTGATCAATATGAGGAATGATGAATGGAAATCGATCTTTTGGCACATGCAGTTGTCATGGTAGTCAGGCCTTCAAGGGTGACATCTAGAGAAGAAAGATGACATTCTCAGATTTGTATTTTGAAAGGATTGCTTTGGCTGTAATGTAAGGGAAAGACTGGAGGTGGGGTGGAAGAAAGTACATGCAGTTAAAAGAGTTAGAAGACCATTACATAATCTTGGCAAGAGATGGTGATGATTTTGAGTAGGGTCCTGATGTTGATCCTAAAGTGCGTGTAGAAAGAAACACTTGGAGCAGGAAGATACTTGCACACAAAGCTGACAGAGCTGCTTTATGAACTTCTAGGATGGGGCCAGAGGGGTCTTGGAAAAGAAGAATTCAAGACCTAGGCTTGGCTATACGGAGAGTGCCTAGAGTGGTCACTCCTTGTTAGCACATTACACAGTGTGTTTTTTAAAGTAACGTGTTGGCACAACTGTTGCTGCATGCCAATAAAAACATACCCAAACCTTACCAAAATAATTCCTTGAGAAAAGTAGAAAAAAAATTAGTCAAAATGTGCTGTATATAAAAAAAAAAGCAAAAAATAACTTCTCCCAAAACCAACAACACTGTTCTTGTCCAAAAACTCTCCAGAATTCCTTTGAACCAAGATTTCCTTAAGAATCACTCTTAAAAAAAGAGACAAGTGCAAAAAGAAACAAAGCATCATATATCAATTGTTCCTCTTAGCTTTTTTATGGGTCATTTTTTTATCTTAAATGAATTACTTTGCTTTGAAAAGAGTTGCTTTAGTCAAGTAAGATGCTAATTTTGCAATTAAGAAATTAGCTAATTAACCATATTTTTCAATGTCTGGAAGAATGCAGGTTCCTCTTCTCAACCCAATGGGCATAAACTGATAAGGGGAGAGTATTAGAGCAGTTACTGGCCCAGGAATGGTAAGTCATCCACCGTTCCTATAATTTTTTAGAAATTAGTAATATTTATTCCTCTCATCTTTGACATTTTTTTCTTGATTCATTGTATGGGAAAATTATTTCTGTTTGCAGAGAAGATGAATTGTGGATTTAACAGAGCATCTGTCTTTGCATATTACCTTTCTTACCATGATTGTAGCTCCCGGTGAAGCAATTTTATTAAAAGCGTGCAAAAGGAAACTAAATCTAAGGAAAAATTCCAGGACATAAAATAGAGGCTTCTCTTCACAACAGAGCATTAATGTTTGTGTAAAATATGTGCATCCATCTTTAAATCCAGAGGATTTGTTTTGAGTATAAAACTCAAATATTATTAGCATCATCATTACAAAGAAATTCCATTGTGCAAATTCTAATTTTTTTTCTTAAAAGGTTACATTAGTATGTTCTTCACATGTATATAATTGAATGTTAGGAATTTGATCTCATTACAAATGCTTAGTCTTAAACATGTTTAAATTAATCACATGCATGCATTAATTATGAACTCACTAAATTTTGATTTACAGTTAAAATGCTTATAGTACTGTTTTATTTTTGTTTTCCTAATGTTATTTTTTTTTTCTATCTTGGTAATTGTATATGTGTTACTTTAGAGGCTGCTGGCCCTAAGTTGAGAAAGTTCATTTCTGTACCGTGTACATTAAATGACTTCTGAAAATGGTTGAGAAGAAAATTCATAAAGTGTTAATATTTTAATTGCAATTTCAAAAATGTATCTATACCTTAATTATAATTAATCACATTAAATTTTTATAATTAATTTTAAGAGCTATGCAGCTAAAATCTTGAGAATAGTGAGTTCAAGGGAAAATGTATGATACATTAATGACTAAACCAAACCCATTGTCCTCAAGTCAATTCCAACTCATAGAAACCCTGGAGTTTCCAAGGCTATAAATCTTTACAGAAGCAGACCGCTGCATCTCTCTCTCTTGGAGTGGCTGGAGGGTTTGAACTGTCAATCTTTCAGTTAGCAACCAACTGCTTAACCCTTATCAAATAGTTAAAACAGAAAAGAAGTATTACACACCTCATCCAACTGTTTAGCTTTCCATTTTTCATGTTTTTTCCTGTTTGCAAATTCAGTTCAAATTGAGTACCATTAACACTGAAATAGGTCTAAATATTAGGTCATTAAAATGCTTTATGCTGTAAATTTCTTTTCACTTATGTATTGATGAATTTTGCAAAACTATTATTATTACACTCTGATGCAATCATCTTTCTATCATGCCCTGGAGCAGAACATATATGCTGTGGGTGATGGGATATCACATCCTCATGGTGTCCAGTCAATAGGGCGAATATGTTGTCTTTCATTATAAGACATGCTAATAAATGGAGAAATCAATAATGGCTTTTATATAACCAAGCATTGGTCTGGGCTAAGTAGATCTAGTAGAGTTTGCCATCAGATACTTCTGTAGTTAGTTTTGGATAATGATAGGCTCAACTCTGCTGACTTCAGCTTTGCTATTCCAAGGATGTTCCACGATGTTTTCCTTCTTCAGTCTTCTGGATGTTCGAGACAGGAAAAATAACATTTTTTGACAAATCATCTAATAATTCAGATCCTTAAGAAAAATTTCAAACATCGTTAATCAAAATTCAAAGAACACACAATGCAAGGTCAGATTGTGAAGGAAGTGGATGTGAGGGAAAATAGAAAGCAGGGAGATCATCAAGCCAAGTAAAACAGAGATTGAAGAGGCATCTTGGTGCTTGTTAAACCAGTTTGAAAGCTGACAGAGAATACTACCTAAGACAAAAACAGCAGATTAGAAATTCAAAATATAAACAACAAGATTTCAGAAATGGGCAGTGCAATAGAAGGTTTTAGGAGCAAATTTGAAACAATGGAAGACAAGATTGACGAAATTGAAGACAAATCCTTAGGTACCACTTTGTTTGAGGAAAAATCAGAGAAAAGAGTGAAGAAAAATGAAGAAACCCTAAGAATGATGGGAGATACAATCAAAAGTAAAAATTTACCTATTATATGCAAATCTTTTTTTTTTTTTAATGTTGAGCTAACTCAATATTCCTGTGAGTTTATGAAGAATCAGAAAGGTGATTTTATTTATTTTTTATATTAAATACAGATGTAGCCTTGACAGACTAATTAAATAACAATCTAATGTCATACAGAGAAAAATACAGTAGCAGCAGAGGGAAATTTTGGGTTAGTGTTGCAACCTTTGTGAGAGGATAATTTTTAGTTTTAAGCTGTAGAGATGTGTAGAGAGGATAACTATGGAAACTTCCCCTTTAAATGAAGAATGTCCACTAATTCACAGATCTCAAAGGTAACACTGGAATACTCTTGCCAATTATATGCGATTGACACACATAACTAATGCCTGTCCTGATCCCTTACATTGTCATTTACTCTTAAAAAACAAACAAAAGTGTTCTGAGTCAAGGGACTATTTAATATTAAAGCTGAGAGTCAGTGGTCCTCTGTGTTAATTAAGGATGAGTTAAATGCTGTCAGATGGATGGCTAGTGAGTTGCTGATTTGAGGATCTTCATAAAAATTTCTGCGATTCGACCTGGAAAAAAAGTTAATCTGCCAGCACGAAATATTCCAGAAAGGCAATGCTTTCAGTCATACATTCTATTTGGTGATACCCCCTGACTATATTAAGATGAATCATTGTGTAAGCTTCTGAGTTCATCATATGTATCAGTTGCAGCAGAGAGATGTATTCAATTTTTCCCATTGTTAGAACAAGTTTTGAGTATTAAAGAACAGACACAAAGAAAGACCACACTACTGGAGCTTCTAACAGGGCTTTGGGTCCAGTTTATTGCTGCAAACAGAATGATTCCTAATGCATTTTGTAGTTATGTGTTTGCAGCTGCTGCAGTGCTCTATGGGGCTTTTATAAATTCCTTCTTTGTCTATGAGTCCAGTTGACTGACATGTGAACCATGAGCTAGCAGTGTTCGAAGACGTGTGCTGGATTTCTGCAAAGCTATGAATATTTCCTGAATTTTATGCAACCAGATCTAAACATGACAATTTCAGCTATAATTTTCTAATGCATGAAATATTATTGGACTGAAAAATTAGTCAAATATTTTAATTTTTGGTTCATTCCTTCATTCATAGAAATGCATTCAGTGAGTAGAAATTAGATGGTAGGGAATGCTTATTGCCATATTACTGATAACTATTTTAACTACTTACAGTTTACTTTTTTTTTGTTAAAATATGAAATCTTGTTTCTATTTTTGTGTTCTAAGTTTTCATTGTTACTCATAAGGAAAACATAAATGTAACATGTTTTTTTTCTTAATCGATGCTGTTACTGAAGTTATACATTTTCCAGTTACTACTAATTTTTGGAAGATACTGAAAATTTGATATTCCCTAGAGAGGAGGGTATGAACAGTAGTGTATGAAATCAGTAAAAGATTCTGGATTAGGATGTGTTTCATCTCTCTTTTTTGTCCTATTATCTCTGTTGTAGTATATCATTCTACTAAAAAACAAATGATATTTTACCCAGAAATAATTCTGTGAAATACTAGAATAATACTATTCATAGAAATGGAATTAAAACAGGACTATGTTATGCATGGAAACCCGGATGGCATAGTGGTTAAGAGTATGGCTGCTAACCAGAAGGTCAGCAATTCAAATCCATCAGGCATTATTTGGAAACTGTGTGGGCCAGTTCTAACCTGTTCTGTAGGGATGCTATGAGTCAGAATCTACATGATGGCAACAGGTTTGGCTTTTTTTTAATACCACTCACTTTGACCCAGAATTACGTGTCTTAAAAACCCACTGCTGTCAAGTTGATTCTGACTTACAGTGACTTTACAGGACAGAGTAGATTTGGCCCAGAGGGTTTTCAAGGCAGTAAAACTTTACAGAAGCAGACTGTCACCTTTCTCTTGTGAAGTGACGGGTGGGTTCCAACCGTCAACATTTTGATTAGCAGTCGACCACTATCTGTCTTAAGAGGATAGAAATCTCTCATCTGAAGAATAGTAATTAAAACCTTTGTATTTTTCCCTGTTATACAAATCCTTTTAAAATCTTTCAAAAGAAGACTGCGACAGGGAATAATCCAATGTGGATTTCAAGGGAAAAATTAAGTTAGTTGTGTGATACCAGGCTTTCTTTTATGTTGGAGTTGGCAACATTCTGTGGCTAATCTTCCCTTTGAAAAGCAGCTTCAAAATACTGCTCAACTGCAACAGCATGTTTATTTTTTTCTCTTCCATATAAGTTTTTTTTTTCTTGTTGTATTTAATCTTTTCATAAACTAATTAAACATGAAGTAGTTCTTAGATGTTTGCAGTGGATATAGACAAAAAAGTTAATGAGTAGCTCTGTGCAATCAAGAAGCAGTATTTTCTATGCTTAAGAAAATTTAATGTCTTCAAAATCCTGGTTTCTTGATATTGGCATAGCTTGTTTCATTATATATTGTGTACATATTTTGGGGGAATTTAGGGTTCATTCTTGGGTTTTTCTTCTCTCATTGGGCTGAACAGAAAATATTCATTCTCCAAACTCAATCTACCCATCCATAAAAAAAAAAAAAAGTTAATTTGAAAGTGTTTAACAGGCAAAAAAGAGAATATAGAACACATATTTGCTTAAGGATACAGAAACCTGATATTTAGAACAGTCATGCCATGATTGTTATATAACTTGGGACTTGTTGACTAAAATCACAAGGGCCTAAATTCATCATATCTGAAATAAGTAATTTGGAGACAATGACCTCAAAGGTCTTTTCAGAGGGGTGGAGTCTTAGGCTGAGTTCCCTAGGGAAACAAAATCAATGAATTGTATATATATATGTACAATTCATATATATGGAAACCCTGGTGGTTTAGTGGTTAAGAGTTTGGCTGCTAACCAAAAGGTCAGCAATTCTAATCCACCAGGAACTCCTTGGAAATCCTCTGGGGCAGTTCTACTCTGTCTTATAAGGTTGGTATGAATCAGAATCAACTCAGTGTCAATGGGAAATGGCTCACAGGATTGTAAAGGCTGGAACGTCCCAAACCCATGGAGTCTTCTCCTGACTCACATAGCTGCAGGGGCTGATAAACCCAAGATCTGCAGGTCAGATGTCAAGTTGCTGGCTCATGGGCTGCAGAGGCAGATGAATCCAAGATTGGCAGGTAGAACAGCAGGCTGCTGGCTCACAGGATACAGAGGCCAACAAATTCCAAGACTGGCAGGCAGTATGGCAGGTCACTGAATCAAGTACCATGATCAGGAGGTCATGTGATGGTTAACTGGACACACTTTCAAAAGAGAGCAAAAGTCAGTGAACTTTGTCAGAACATCCATATATATTGGATGCAGCCTACACCCCTAAGGAAACTCACCTTACAATTGATTCATTGATCACATCAAATCACATCATGGAGATGATTATATTGTATCACAAAATGAAGAATAGCTACATCATTACATAGCTGCCAAATTTCATCATTACATAACTGCCAAACTATATCATTACACAATTGCCAAACCACTGAGAATTATGGCGCAGGAAGTTGACATGCTACTTTAACCATCATAGATGGCATGTTATCTTTCTAAATAATATTGGTATTTCCATGTGTACATAGCAATTCTATATTCAGTGTTCTTTGAATGGACACAAACATGGATCTCTTCCGGTCAATTGGCCATGTAGCTCTCTTCCATATTTCTTGGCGTCTGTTTGTTGAAGCATCTCAATTGATATTCTGTCAATTCCTGGAGCCTTGTTTTCACTAATGCCTTCAGGACAACTTTTTATTTCTTCCTTCAGTACCAGTGGTTCTTGATCACATATTACTTCCTGAAATGTTTAAACATTGACCAATTCTTTTCAGTACAGTCACTCTGTGTATTCCTTCCACCTTCTTTTGATGCTTTCTGCATTGTTTAACATTTTGGCCACAGAATTCTTCAGTATTGCAACTTGAGGTTTGAATTTTTCTTCAGTTTTTTTAGCTTGAGAAATGTCAAGCGTGTTCTTTCTTTTTGCTTTTTGAACTCCAGGTCTTTACACATTTCATTATTATACTTTTCTTTGTCTTCTGGAGCTCCTCTTGGAAATCTTCTGTTCAGCTATTTTACTTTATCATTTCTTCTTTTCTTTGTAGCTACTCCATGTTCAAGAGCAAGTTTTACAGTCTTTTCTGACATACATTTTGATTTTCTATTTCTTTCCTGTCTTTTTAATGACTTTTTGGTTTCTTCATGTATGATGTCTTTGATGTCATCCTGCAACTCCTCTGATCTATGATCACTAGTATTCGATGTGTCAAATCTATTTTTGAGATGTTCTATAAATTCAGGTGGAATATAATCAAAGTCATATTTTGGCTCTCATGGACTTGTTCTATTTTTTCAGCTTCAGCTTAAACATGCAAATGAGCAATTGATGCCCGTTTCTAAATCAGCCCCTGGGATTATTCTTACTGAAAATATTGAGCCACCACTTGTCTGTGAGTTTTTGGTACTGTGGTGGGTTGTGTGTTGCTGTGATGCTATAAGGTAAGCTACTGGTATTTCATATACCAGCAGGGTCACTCATGGTGGACGGGTTTAGGGAAGCTTCCAGACTAAGACAGACTAAGAAGAAAAACATGGCTATTTACTTCTGTAAAACTTGTCCAGTGAAAACCTTATAAATAGCAGTGAAACACCATCTGATATTGTGCCAGAAGTTCCAACCAGTTCCCTCAGGTTGGAAGGTGCTCAAAATATGTCTGGGGAGGAGCTACCACTTCAAAACAGAGTTGACCTTAATGGTGTGGTTGGAGTATTGCTTTCAGGACTTTCATTTGCTGATGTGGCATGATTCAAAATGAGAAGAAACAGCCACAAACATCCATTAATAATCAGTATATGAAATGTGTGAAGTGTGATTCTAAGAAAATTGCAAATTGTCAAAAAAAAAAAAAATGGAATGCATAAAGATCTATATCCTAGGCATTAGTGAGCTGAAATGGACTGGTATTGGCCATTTTGAGTCAGACAATTATGTGTTCTACTATGTCAGAAATGGCAAAATGTAAAGGAATATCATGGCATTCATCATCATAAAGAGCATTCCAAGGCCTCTCCTGAAGAACAACACTGTCAGTTACAAGATATGCCTACAAAGAAGACCACTTAATACAACTCTTATTCAAATTATTATTCAAATTTACACATCAACCACTAATGTCAAAGATGAAGAAATTGAAAATTCTTTACCAATTTCTGCAATCTGAAGTTGATCAAACATTCATAATTACTGGTTATTACTGGTTATTGGGATGCAAAAGTTAGAAACAAAGGTGAAGGATCAGTAGTTAGAAAATATGACCTTGGTGATAACACCAGATAACACCAAAAATCACATAATAGGATTTTGCAAGACCAATGACATCTGCATTGCAAATACTTTTTTTCAGCAGTGTAAGCAGTGACTATACACATGAACCTTGCCCGATGGAATACACAGGAATCAAATCCACTACATCTGTGGAAAGAGACAGTGGAGAAGCTCAGTATCATCAGCCAGCACAAGTTCTTGTTAGGAGAAGCTATAAAGAAAGAAAAAAAGATAGGTGGAAAAATTATGTGGAAATAAAGAAGTTGTAGACAAGATCCTCCTAAAATAAATTATCAAATATTGACCTTTTTGCTTGAAGGAGATATCATTTACTGTTGAAAACCAGAATAGATTTCTTTTTAAACTCTTATGTTTTATGGAACTTCACTGTGTGTGTATTTATTTTTTTTTACAACAGTGTATGGCTTTTTATATACAATGTTATATTTTATAAAAATATATATTTTATATATGAATAAAATTTGGATCAGAACAGAAAGGCAATGGAAGTGGCATACTGTCAGGTGTTTGACGAAGTGTTGTCAAAAGCAATCTATATGAGTGATAGACAAGGAGAAAATACAAATTGTTTAAAATATGAAAACATTCTGCATCCCACTTTGAAGTGTGGCATCTGGGGTCTTAAACGCTAACAAGCAGCCATCTAAGATGCATCAATTGGTCTCAACCCACCTGGATCAGAGGAGAATGAAGAACACCAAGGCCATACAATGACTATGAGCCCAAGAGACAGAAAGGGTCACATGAACTAGAGACTTACATCATCCTGAGACCAGAAGAACTAGATGGTGCCTGGCCACAGCCAATGACTGCCCTGACAGGGAGCACAATAGAGAACCCCTGAAGGAGCAGAAGAACCGTGGGATGCAGACCCCAAATTCTCATAAAAAGACCAGACTTAATGGTCTGACTGAAACTAGAGGAATCCCGGTGGTCACGGTCCCCAAATCTTCTGTTGGCCCAGGACAGGAACCATTCCCGAAGACAACTCATCAGACATGAATTGGACTGGACAATGGGTTGGAGAGAGATGTTGATGAAGAGTGAGCTACTTGTATCAGGTGGACACTTGAGACTGTGTTGGCATCTCCTGTCTGGAGGGGAGATGGGAGGATAGAGGGGGTTAGAAACTGGCAAAACCGTCACGAAAGGAGAGACTGAAAGGAGGGAGCAGGCTGACTCATTAGGGGGAGAGTAAATGGGAGTATGTAGTAAGGTGTATATAAGCTTATATGTTACTGACTTGATTTGTAAACTTTCACTTAAAGCACAATAAAAATTATTAAAAAAAAAAAAGCCTATTAAACTCATCCTACTAACTGTATACAAATTGCATTCTGATTTTCTTTATTTTCATAATAGACCCCCAATTTTAGCTGGACACATGTACACCTTAGTAGAGACCATGTTTCCCATTCTTGTTCACAGCTCAGTATAGCTCTGTGGGGAAGGTGTATGAATACAACAAGAGTGGAAGCATTGTAGGCAACTTCCTGTTTCCTCCCACAAAACAATAAGACCTCCAATTCCCGTCTTTCTGTTTCACTCCTTCTTCTGGCTAGATAGCAGCTATGTTGATGGAAAATAAATTTCACCTAAACTTTAAGGAAAATGAAAGCACCGTGGATCAGAACACCCTCCCTACCATAGGCCTCCAACTATCTCTAGGCTGTGAGAAAGAAACCTGATTGAGTTTTGGTTGAGGTACTATATTTTGGTTCAGTTTGTTACAACAGGTTTGCATGTACTCCTGGAGAGAAGCTGGTACAGGATTTGGTATTCTACTGGTACCAAAACACAAATTTTGTAGCAAGGGCTTAGTATTCAAGCACCTGCAGTGACAAAAATATTGAAAGCTAAAAAGTAATGGCTCTAGCCCTGCCTTGGCAAAACATGTGGTACGACTCTCACCTGTTATGACTTGGAAGTCAAACTAAATGACTCTTGAACCTATAGCTCTGTGTAAAGTTGTACCACCAACCAGAATATTGGATATGGAATTTGCATCCTTCTGTTTCTAGGAAGAAGGAGAGATGTAAGAAAAGAATTAGCCAACTCACAGAAAAAGAGAAAGGACATCGATTTGCAGAGGAGAGACCTCTCTGCATGTGGGCTACAGTCCAAATAAACTGAGAATCCAATCATTTGATGCTTCAAAAATATGGAAAAGGCAATTGCTTAGAAAAAAGAGAAACTGAAAAAGAAAAGTTAAGATTTTCCCTTAGGGGCGCCTGCACGAACCTTCGAGCCAGTATTCTTGGCTCTAAAATTAGAGCAAGCACAGAAGCAAAGATCAAATTATGTTTTCCCCATTTTATGACTTTAACCAATTTTTATTTTGGCCTCTCAGCCAAGCTTATAATCAGAGGGGAAAAGACCAAGAATGGAGACCTTTAAATGAAAAAGAGATTTCAGCCTTAAAAATTATGATCAGGCTTAAAAATAGTTTTTGCTCTTTCTTTTTCTCATAGAACTAAATGAAAGCAAATCCACAAAATATATTCTAAGTTTTAGCAGAAAATTTACTGCCAAAGAATCTTCAAGCCCTGCCTAAGAAGACTTGTAATAATTTAACCCTGAGCCCCCAAACTCTAAAGCAGCAAGAACCATACTGGAAAAGATGCCCAGGCTTTTCCGAGTGTTTTCCTTATGATTTGCATAATGGAATAAGCCAAGAAACAGAATTAGAAACCCTATGTATATACGGATATTAGTATAGATTACAATTGAATATTAAACAGTATAAGGAATGGTGTTGAAAGCATGACCATTAGTTTTGGAAAAATAAAGTTTTTATCTAAATTATATCATGTACAAAAATATATTCCAGAGGAATGAAAAAGAGCTTAACAGAAAAGTATTCTTTCTCTTTCTCTCTCTCTCTATATATACATATGTGTAGATATACTTAAATCTATAGACTTTTTTTATATATGTAAAGATAAAAATATAGTTATACATACACTTATATGTGTGCATATGCCTGTGTGTGTATATATATATTTGAATCAAAAGGCCTTAAAAGAAAAGATTAATGGATTTGACTATACAAAAATTTACTTAATTTCCATGTGACAAAGAGCAACAAGGACATTTTGAAAAACACAACAGACAAAAACTGGACGACTTCATTTGCTGTATCAGGGACCATACTCGTTGCCATGAAATAAATTCTGACTCATAGCCACCCTATAGGACAGACTAGACCTGCCCTGTAAGATTTCCAAGGAGCAGCTGATTGATTTGAACTGTTGACCTTTTGGTTAGCAGTTGATCTCTTAACTACTGCACCACCAGGGCACCATCACAGACAATAGGTTAGTATAAAATCACATAAGTAGCTCTTCAAAGCAGTAAGGAAATAATCAGTCCCACGTGGAGAATGGAGCAATGTTATGAGCTGTCATTAACTAAGGACATGAAGCAGTTAAGTTCAGAAATGATGCAAATGGCCCATAAACTGAATGAACACATTAAAGGTGCTCAAAATCTCAAATAATTTCCAAAATGCAACCGAAAACACTGTGAAATACCATTTAGATAAGCCAGCTTAAAAAAAAAAAAAAAAATGACAGTTGGGATGCTCTCCTTCCATACAAATTACTGGAAGTTTGAACTAGAAAATTTCTTTTGGGTGGCCTTGCCACCAAATACATAAAATACATACCATTGGACCCCAAAATTATATTGCTTATATTTATCAGAAATACTGGCATCAGAATACAAAGTTATGCATTCAATGACATCCATTGCAAAATCTTACAAAATAAAAAAAAAAAAAAAAAAGAAAGAAAGGACCAGGGTAACGTTTATTATTAGAAGTCTTAGAGAATGTTCTGGTGTAGTCAAAAGAAAAACGACGGGTCTATTTTTCATATGAGGAAAGATTTCCAAAACATAGTCCCATTTACATAAAATCAAAATTCAGGGAAAAAAACTGTATATATGCATGTGGTACACAGAGAAATATTTGGAAGGATACTTTACAAATGGGAATCCTGGTCTCTGAGGTGGGTTATAGGGTTATAGTACTGATGGGAGAGCATTGAGGGCACTTTAATTTTGAAGCCCATAAAATTTGGTACAGTTAGGACATTATAACAATAATTCTTAATTACAGTATTTTTTTGTATTTTTAAAATATTCTCTTCCTTTTGTGGACTTTGCTATGGTTAGTCTGTGGCATAGTTTATTTTAAGGTTTAATATTTATTGGCAGAGATTATGAAGGCTATACTTAACAATAAGTTCAAATATGATCTGTTTATCTGCCTAAGGCAACATTTTTATCTCTTCATGTTCATTAGGATAAAATAACTTGTCACGTACTTTGAAGAGCTAGTATTTTGAGAGAGACAAAGATTACTTAAGCTGTAGTGGAGATTGTATGATCATTTTCCATGAATAAAGAAATGTCTACCAAACCAAAAAAACCAAGCCCATTGCTGTCTAGTCCATTTTGACTTTACGGAAGCAGACTGCCTCATCTTTCTCCCACAGAGTGGCTGCTGGGTTTGAACTGCCAACGTTTTGGTTTGCAACCTACAGCTTTAACCACTGTACCACCAGGGCTGCTAAATGTCTACAAAATAACACATTAAACATCTTCAGAATAAGATGAATAACAAAGTATCAGTGCAATAGAAAGCCATAGTTCTGCAATAAGGAAGATGATATTATTCTACTCCTATCTTGCGCTAATTAGATATAAGATTATATGTAAATATCTAACCATTGGAGAAAGATGCGGCAGTCTGCTTCCATAAAAATTTACAGCCTTAAAAACTCTATGGGGCTGTTCTGCTCTGTTCTATAAGGTAGCTATGAGTCAGAATCCACTTCGTGGCAACCAGTTTGTTTTTGATGTTG